>NW_009225375.1:11592-24298 GCF_000690835.1 Fulmarus glacialis
AAAGGTTGAACTTCAGGGGTTCCTGTTTTGGTTAGGCCCCCAGAGCATCCTCGGCTTACCATCAGCACTGCAGATCCGACTGCAACATCTGGGGTGTGGGATGAGGAATGTGCTGGACTGGGGTAGGCAGCACCTCCACCTTCTCCCAAGCCTCCAGGGACTAAACATTTGCAGGGGTGATCAGCAAAGAACAGGCAGGCTCACAGTCTCCCCTGATCAGAGCTCCCTCTTAACTCCTGCAAGCAGGCGATCTGCTTGTTAACCATCAGCTCTGCAGGCAGGGAATTTACCGGGGCCGGGGCACCTACTTTTAACTCAGCTAATTTCCCCCACCACCACATGCAAACAGCTCACAGGTAAATCAACCCATCTCTGCAATTCCCGAGCAGCCCCCATTCCCCCGGCATGGGACCCACGTTCAGCTCGTGCTCTGAGCCTCGGGAACGCAAACGGGTCCAGAGATGTTACGCTGAGCCCTAGATGCACTGTGCCAGAAGTTGCAGGGTTTACTGCTCCCACCCGTGTGGGCATGCTGCTGCCCACGGGCAGTGCCCCTTGGCCCCTTGCAGTGCCCTTTGCAGCGCCAGCCGTGCTGGGATCCACCTGCAGGAATCCAGTGCATGGCTGAAACCTCAAAGGGACCTCAAAGCGACCTCAAAGTCCCTATGCGGGGACTTTGCTGCATCAGCCCCTCAGCAGCCCCTCAGTTGTTTCTTCACTGAGCTTTTTAAAAGGGGGTGACCTTGGTGCAGAGCCCGAGCTGCTCTTTGCGAGGTGCAAACCCATCCCTTCTCCAGCCGGCTGGTGCTGCGGAAGAGAGGGTTTAGAGCCCCAGCCTGTCCCATAATACTTACGCAGGAAGGAGGATCCAGCCAGGCTGCCCACTTTCCGCACGTCATTATCTGAAACGACAGTTAGAGGTGTATGAATTGCAGAGGAAGGGCTCCCGCCTGCCCCACACCCTGCAGCAGAGCCACCCCACCCCACGGCCAGCCCATTCTCCTGGCCACCAGCCAGCTTAGCCCCCGTGGAGGCTGCCGAAGCAAAGGCAGGGCTGGAGGGAGCCCACAGAGCCCTTACCTGAGGAGACGACAGCCATGATGGCAGGGACACCGTAGTAGGTGAATGCCCCGTTCTCAAACCGCAGTCCTTCCTTACCAACCTCCACCTCCACTTTCCCCTGGAAGGAGAAGGAAAACCTGCTCAGACAGGCACCCCGCACTCCTGGCCACCAACCCACCAGGGCTGCAGGGACGCCTGCCGCCCCATACGAGAAGATGGGCATCTCCGCTGGCAGAAGCAGCCCAGAGCAAGGCAGTGAGAAGACATGGGCCACCTCCTGCCACCCTCCGCTCGCCTCTGCCCCTGATACCTGCAGGATGAGGATGAAGTAGTCGACAGGGCGGTTGCGCTGGTAGAGGTAATGTTCCACTGCCTTCTTGTTCTTTCGGTCGTACTTGAGCTCCTGGATGACGTTGGGGTGTTTCAGGAGCCGCAGCAGGATCTTCTCGGAGAGGTAGGGGGACTTGAAAGGCTCCACTTCTAGAGGGGTGGCAACACACGCTTGCTCAGTGGGGCCAGGGCTGCCAGGAACCCCTTGTCCTCTGAGCTGCATGGCCTCAGCCTCAGCACCGTGCTGCACAGAGGGGAGCCAAACGCAGACCCGTGATGGTGGAGCAGCAGGATGCCCAGGGTGGGGGTCCAGACAGGTGGACACTGCTCGCTGTGTGGGGAACCTGACCCAGGAACAGCTCAGGGATGCCCTGCAGGGCCAGCACTGCTGCAGAGAGACGCAGGGCTTGCACGAGGGCAAGGGTACCTGTTGCCATGAACCGATGCGTAGCCAGGAGGAGCTGCGGGGAGATCTTCACCTTCATCTCGCTGTCCGAGAGCCTGAAGATGGAGAAGTCCTGGGGCTTGCGTCCCCGGTGGGGCACCCGTTCCTTCTTCCGACTGTCCGCTGCGGGGCAGAGAGCAGAGCGGTTGCCCACCTGCAGCAGCCACAAAGCCACTGCAGCTGCAGGGCGCCATACCGCATGCACACATATAGAGAGAGGCATGTCTTGCTGCACCCTATGGCAGGGCTGCTGTGGAGCAGCAGCTGGAGCAGCGCGGTGCACAAAACGTGCTGGGCTTCACAGCCTTGGGAGCAGCTCCCTGGGGAGGGAGCAGGGTGGTGAAACACGCTTCTTTCTCAGGAACAAGTCCTGGGTTGCCCTGGCTGGATGCATCACCCAGAGTTGGAAAGAAGCTTGGGAACCACCCATGGGCACTTCATGCCCAAGCCACATGTCCCTGGGTCAGGCCCTGCCCAGCCACCGGCTGCTGATGCTGGTGCTTCTCTATCTTGAGCATTCAAGACTCCCTGGCATCTGACCAGCATCTCTCCATCATTCTTGTCTTTCCCACCATGACTGTGAATTGCTCTGGGGAAGGACCACGATTTGCTCTGGCCTGTTTCCTACCCACATGTCTGTCTGTCTGTGCGGGTTCCCACCCTGGGTCCTGCAACCGCAGTAGCTGCTCTGGGACACTAACTGTACAGATCCGTCTCATCCAGGATCTCGGACTTGATGATCTCCTCAATGACATCCTCCAGGGTGACAATGCCCATCACCTCGTAGAACGGGTCTCCTTCCCCTTCGTTGTTCACTCGCTGCACGATGGCCAGATGGGACTTTCCTGCGGGGGGAGAGCAGAGCAGCAGTGAGACCCCCACCCGTGGCGAGAGGGGCCCCCAGCACGGTGGGCTGGCAGGCGGATGGGGCTCGGTGGGAGGCACAGATCACAGCCAAACCTCAGAAGCTGCCATTATCGCCCAAACCCACCCCAACTGCGCTAACCCAAGGAGAAGGGCTGCCACTCTCCAGGCTGATTTCTAGATGTCACAGGACTCTGCCTGGCTCTTTTTTGGGGCCACTTGTTTTCTTTACCCAGGCAATCTGCTACGAGTCACTCTCGTGCAGGACTGAAGTGTACATTATACCAGCTGCTTCTTGCTTACCCTCGGCTTCGTTGGCACAAGACAACTCTAACAGAGCAATGAGACAGCGTCCTCCAACACAGAAATGTGAGCGTGTCCTTGGGCTCTACTGGTTTCCCTCATCCTCCTGGTGTTTCTTCATTCTGTTGTTAATTATCTTTCCTATCAAATTGCCAGGAACAGCTCCCCCACATCTTTCTATCCATCACTGTCTGGACGGATCCTAAAGCTTTTCTTAAAATACGGGCAAAGCCTCCAGCTCCTTGGAACAGCAGCTGGTTTTAATGCAGAAAAGCGTATGTTTGTTTGCAGCTTTCAGCCCAGCTCCTGCAAAACTCTTGGGTGAACCATCTGGATGCAGAGGCTAAACACTTTTCAAGCCATCAGCTTGCATCTGAACGTCTTCTCCAAACCCTGCCCCTGACAGCACCTCCTCTCTGTTACCTTAAACAAGCAGACTGGGACCAGGACCCTCTTTCAGCCGCAATGATGGAAACTCCACAGTGTTTCTCAATCACAGTCTCAGCTTCCTCACTTGCCCCAGTAAGCTGGCAACTCTGCTGACACATTCTCAGGCTTCTTGCTTTTGGCATACTTGAAACATCGCTATTTGCTTTCACATGTCCAGCTCTCTGTAAGCTGTTTTGACTTGTTCAACTTCTCCCTTCCTTTACTGTCTGCTCTGATTTATGCTCCTGCTCAGCAGCTTGACCAGAACCCAACTTCCAAGCCACAAACAACTTCTGGGTTTCTAGCTCAGATGTATTCTTGGACCTGCCAACGAACAGCACTGGTTTTCTTACTGGCCCTGTGGCTCCTACACTGCCCAGCAGCACACACAGGTTCTGAACCTCTAGTTTTGCTTAAAACATTAAAAATGTCCTTCATCACACCACAGCAAACAACTTGCCCTCCCTCTGTTTCCTCTATTTCCCTGGTCTCCCTTTGCAATGCCTGCACAAACCCAACGTGTACCATGGGCACTGCAGGGACCTCCGGAAAGCTGCAAACACCTTATTTTCCCCATGGGCTTGGAGCTGAGGTCCTTGAAGAGCAATGGTCACCCAAAAGGGCAGCAGGTCCCTTCTGCTATGCAGCTGCCTCTGCATCTGCTCCTCCTGTAAAGCCTCCCCAACAGACTTGCCTGCTACTCTGGGCAAGGGGATGTGAACAGTATTTATGCATAAAGATGGAATACGGGTGGGCTCCTGCCTGCTGCACAGCTGCCTCCTCGCCCACTGGTGCCTTCTGGCTCATCCCCGCGGAGGGACAGGGACAAGCGCACCCAGGGCAGCCCAGCAGTCCCACCAAACACGTCTTGCTGGGGACCATGCGACCTTCAAATAACCCTGTCCTGGATCTGAGACGAGCAAATGATATTTCTCAGCCAAAGATCAGGACTATACATTTCTCACAGCAAAGCTTGGGCATTTTCCACAGTATAAATTCCCTCCTCCTCATACCAAGCTTTTATTGCAAGATTTCAGAGAGCAGCTCGCTGCCTCCCACGCCTACAGAATTAGAAACGAGAACATAACATCGCAGCAAGTAGCACTGACATGCACTTTAAAAAAACCAAATCAATAGCCTCAGGGCATTGAAAATTCAGAATGTTCTTTGGACTGGGCTATTTCACTCCTTTCTTACACAGGTTTGTGCATCTTGTCTCTTCAGTGGGTAATAAAGCAACACGACTTGAGACTTAAAAAGAAAAAAGCAGCAGTGTTGGCCACAAGACAGCAGCAACAGCTCCGTTTCATCTTAGCAAAGTCCAACTTTAGAAAATGACTCCTTTGCCAAACCTCGCTCCCAAACACTGGGGCCATCTGGTCTCCTACAAGTCCTTGGGTGAGCGAGGAGAGGGGAGAAGTTATTTCTTTTGGCTGAAAGCTTGTTGTTAATGACATTTACATGCAACCTAAAACCACCGAGCCCTTACAAGAAGCTTAGGTGCTACTTAAAGGCAGTCAGAGAGTAATGGAGGCAATTCTTTTTTTGGCCAAACACCTACATTGACGCTGTAATTTACTCTAGAGCAGGCTCAGAGAAATGTGATTCCAGCTCCATGTTCACATAGCAGCAAATTAGATTATTTAGAAATAACGCAGCACCGTTAGCCTGGGAGAAGACCCACGGTTTCACTGCGCTGGGGGCAGAGGCAGGAGGGCTGTTAGAGTGCTCAAGAGTTCTTTATTTTCACAGAAAATAAACACGTGTAGCTACACTATAAACCCCCAGGTTTAGGTTTCCAGGCTAACACCCACATTAGAGATGGAGCTGGTACCCAGCAATGGAAAATTGTTGCAATTCATGTGGTCGCTCCTGGCCCACACTGAGTGAGCCCCTGCCCGGCCAGCTGATACCCATACCACAAAAACACCCCAAAAACCACTCTCACCCTTCGCAGAGTTCGTGCAAATGACTGCTGCTCCCAGCTGGCCCCTGCTGGGAAAGGGATGACTTGCCCTGATCTCCCACCTGAGGGACATGAGATCGTTTACAAAGTCCTGCCCCCAACCCGGCTGGGTCCTGCGTCTCCTCCCAACACTTTTTTAACAGACCACATAAATTTGGCAGCAGGGGTAGTAGTAGGGGTTTGCAGGTGCCTTGGCTGTATGGCTGTGGCTTGTTCCCTCATGGGCTCGGGATGCTGCCAAGCTCAGCTGTATCCCCCTGCCTGGCCCTGGGAGCTGCTACACTTGCACAGAGAAAAAGCAGTGGCTCTTGGAGCAGGTATGAGGGCAGAAGTTGGGCAATTTTATGAGGTGGAAGCAATGTCCAAGGGAGGGTGGCACAGGGACAGACCTGGGGATATCAGAGGAGTTGCATTCTCTTCTGCAGCCGTTACCCTGCAGCTCTGCCTCAGTGGGAGTACAATAGAGGGAGATAAATCATTTAAACAAAATTGCAAACTTGATCTAAACCAGCTTTAAGATCTGTAAAACTGATTCCAAAAACCGTGCTATTGTAACTGTTGCTTGATAGCTCAAATGAAATGAATTATAAGGGCGAGCTGCTTCCCCACTAGCAAGCTGTCACATGTGAATTTTACAGGCCTATCACTGATGCAGGAAAGCACAGTGAAACACTTAAGAATCAAAGCCTTGGTTTGGCAAATGCTAGAACAAATGGGCAATTAACTTTACTTGCGTGAATAGCTTCACCAGCCTCCGCAGGACTGTTCTCGCACAGGAAGTCTATAGGTGATTAAGTGTCTGCTCAGCATGGGATACAACAGTACTGAATTCTTTATGAGCTACATGAAATCTACTCTTTTCAAACAACAGCTTCAGTGGAAAGTTAATGCCTCAAAATGTTAAATTACAGTGCTAATATAAACAGCTGAAGGCTTCTGGATGGAGCAAGCATCTGAACAGATATCTAAAGCTTTTATGCCCATTTTTAGGAGCCTTATTTTTCATAGGTACCTAAATGACCTTGGACTCATAGATCCACCACAAAGGATCTTCCCCGATGGGAGAACAGGGTCTGAACACATGGAAATGCCTTTACTTGTGGGAAAGTAAGTGCTGTTGGCTGCAAATATAGCCCAGACTACTTCCTTACCATTCTTTTATGTAGGTGCTCTGCCAGAGGAATGTTAAAGATGCTTTAGCCTTGTCTCTCGTTCCACGGGATGAGCATTCTGAGCATGAAATTTATTTCCATGAATTTTATGGTAAGATCTAAAGCTGTTACTAGGAGATCAAAGGTACAGGCACAAGCCATGAACCATTTACAGCTACAAAATGGAAGGCAAAAAAAAGAGTAATTGGTAAATAAGGTTGATTTGTGAAACAACCATGATGTAACTGAAATCTATTTCCTGTGTGCTTTTCATCAGAGCTCTTCTTTGGGCCAGGGGCTGCCAGCATCTCTGTGCCCCCCTGCAGACCTGCATCTGAAGTAAGTGGGGACCCTGATTTGAACTTCTTGAACTGGAAACATGTGTGTGAGCGTGCTCTTGTGTTACCATGACCTTGCACCGAGGCTGAAACCACATGCCTGAGCAGTTGCACCTAGAGGCAATGCACATCTACACCTAAACAGGGGGGAAATAACCAGGAGGGCTGCGGGGGCACCCAGCTTTATGGGGAATCAGAGCTATGTGAAGGGAAAACTGTAAATCCTAATCTAATACAGACCCTCCTCAGAGATGAGAACTTCATCTGCTTACATCTGTCTCTAGCAGAATACAAAAGCCTTTCTCACACTCTGCTTTGGTGCTTTTCCTACTCCTAAGGAAAACTGGGGTAAAGATGGAATATTTGGAATAGCTGATGTATTACCATTGATAAAACAGATCAGGAGGGTAAGGAGGAGATTAGAGGGGACACAGAGTCTCATCTTCTATCTGCTCCACAACAGGGTTCTGACCCCCTGGGTATGACCCTGCCTGCCCACAAATGGTAGTCCCCTTGCATGTTACTTCAAGCCTAAGGAAGCCTACAAGGATGCTGAGGCTTTCTGAAGCTAAATAAGTTCTAAAGAGCTGATGCAAAACTTTTTTCACTGGTGTCTGTAGCATAGGCCACTTTATTTTTTCCCACAGCTCAGTCTGAGGGTGCCTTTGACAGCTCCCAAGAGGGAGATGGCCAGCTGGGTGCCCTCTCCCCCACGGACACGGCTCCCCTCTTGCTTTGCTGAACACCTCCCTGGCGCAGGCTGCTCCTGGGCTTGCTGGGGTAGGGTAAAGCAGCCCAGGGTTCACACAGTAAGATTTAGCACAGTTTTGGGGGGAAAGCAAAGTAATGTTTCAGGCAGAGTTGTAGCATGAATCACTGAAACCATCTTTTGTGTATCGGCATCTCACCCACTCTCAGCCTGGCAACTGCCCTTCAGGGCACATGTACAGGATAGTTCCTGGGTAACAACTGGCTGCTTAACCCATACAACTGGCTAGGGAGGTCACTGCTTCAGCCCATCAAGGTGCCCAAGATAGTGGCTATCATACTTGCAGAAATGTCTTGAAGGCCGATTTAAATTTCAAGCCATGCTTTGTGCTTGCAATGACTGCAGGCTCAGAAGAAGGACAATAAGAAAAGCAGCCGAAATGGTACTGAC
The DNA here is from genome assembly GCF_000690835.1 of Fulmarus glacialis. NCBI lineage: Eukaryota > Metazoa > Chordata > Aves > Procellariiformes > Procellariidae > Fulmarus > Fulmarus glacialis. The sequence goes on from NW_009225375.1 coordinate 19,640, forward strand.
CCCAGTTCCTGGCAAGTGTAAGCACCTTCTCCAGCTACACTCAATTTGTAGAAGTCTAATAGAAGCTGTGGAGTATTTTGAAAAGCAAAGACAGACCTCAGGGCAGAACTGTCCTCCGCAGGACAGGCTGTTTTCCCTGCTAAGCCAGGAAGCTTGGGTTTGGAGAATTTACTTTTAGTAACTTTCAAAAGATGCCAAACCACAGAAGGCTAATTTGAGTTGTGCCTCTGCCCTGCTGCAGGAAAATGAACATAAAAGCAAATTTCCACTGTTTCTCTGACAGAGGAAGGTTATTTGCTGAAAGGTGCCATTGTTATATATGGACCTGCCAAAAAATTAGTCAAAAAAATCCATAAATTACTTGAGCAATGGGATAAGACTATAACTTCCCAAAGGCACCTACAGAACAAGGCAGTGAACCTCATGGGAGAGCTCCCCATGAGGAGTTATATCACAGGACCGAAGCTGCAACATGCATTGCTTCGGTTATCTTCTAGGGATGGAGGAGAAAGAGACTGCATCACCCACAGCATTTCACACTGAATGAATGCATAAACCTTTCCTCCTAGTTCCATATTCCCAAGGTGAAATTTATCCTACGGGGACCTCATCTGTCCCTCTACATTGCTTTAGCTCGCTAAATATGGTGCAGTTATTTCTCTGGTGTATTAGATAATTCCTCCTGGGAGCCTAGAATAAAGCCAGGTATTCTGAGATGCACCAATACAAATTGCCAAGAAATTGTTCCCAATTTTTTTCTCTCCTTCAGTAGTTTCAGCTTTTTTCAGGCTGCAGGTGGCAAAGTCACCATACTGGTATGCATGACACAGATTTTGCGTAGTGTCCTCCACTTAGCACTTCTATGTAAATGCTGCACAGCTATGCATGCTTTCTACAATGACTTTGTCTAGCTTGCCTGAAAAGATGGCAAACTGGGTGCCCAGGCTTCATTATCTGAGCTAATTTCACTGAGTTCTGATGAGGAAATCAAGTCAAAACCATCTTCTAGCACAAGCAATTCTCGCCTTCAGCTGGACCTGCCTCACACTGCTGTAATGCTGTTTTTCAAGACAGTTTTAGCAGCCGCCCTCTTCTTTCGGGCTGTGGGCTGAAGTCCAAGCTATCTGCTTGCAGGCCAGCCTCTGCTCTCTGCTGCTGTTTGCAGCCTTCTCTGGGTTCTTCCCAGTTCCCATTAGCACCCCCAATTTAACCACCTTTCTCCAGGAATTAGTGCCAAAGGAGACATTGAACGATGCCAGCAGCAGCAGGCCTGTGAAGAGCAGATGTGAAGGGTTTGTCCAGGTCTGCTGTGATGGGGCAGGGGCCAGGTTTTGTCAGCCAGGAGCTCACAGCAGCTCTTGGTCACTGTAACCGCACTGGGCCATTAGCTCCCTAGGCGCCTCTGAAGCGTATGCTACTATTTTCATACAATTTAAATGTTTTGGCAAGCTGATGCTACAGAATTGCCCTTCCCCAGGTCCGTGGAGGGTAATCCCATCTACACAGGGTCCTGCTGGGGAAGAGGGGATTTGCGACTCATCTATGGATTAAACTCAAGGCAAACATAGCTCTTGGGCACTGTAACCACACTCGGCCATTAGCTCCCTAGGCGCCTCTGAAGTGTATGCTACTATTTTCATACATTTAAATATTTTGGCAAGCTGATGCTACAGAATTGCCCTTCCCCAGGTCCGTGGAGGGTAATCCCATCTACACAGGGTCCTGCTGGGGAAGAGGGGATTTGCGACTCATCTATGGATTAAACTCAAGGCAAACATCAATGCATCTTAATGGAACTGAGCTCAAACGAGGTGAGGTATGAGTATACCTAGAAACCAATGAAGGAAAACTTCCCTTCAAACCCTGCTGTAGAAGACTGGAGAGGAAAAAAAACTGATCATCTTCATAGCTAGGATAGCACAATGAGAGAAAAGAAATGCATCAGGTAAACAAGGATAATACAGTATGACACCAGTGAGTAGGAGGAGAGGCAGAAAAGGGAAAGTGCTGCCGGAGGTATGAGCAAGAGTCCCAAAGTGCTGTATTTAATCATCCCCTGACATTTTCAGTAAGAAAGAACAAATGTTTGTGTATTATGGCAAGGAGCTCTGGCAGCGAAATTGTGTTACTTACACATTATGCAGAAAAATGACATTATGGGTATAGTGGATGTGGCAGAACATTAATCTTTAGTGAAACAGATCAGAAGTATACATTGCTATCCAGGAAAGAAAGATATAAAATGTGATGGGTATTTTGTATAAACACTGTAATAATGAAAAGAAATAAAGGATACAAAAGCTGTTGGAGTTAATCATAGGAGAAGGAAAAGAAAGCTGGCAAGGTTTCTCTAGAGGTTTGTCAGGGACCTAAGGACCTGGAGGTGATTATCAATGCCCATCCTTACCGGAGACTTTAATTTCCTAGAAAGAGCCTGGGCCTTATCAGTGGGAGCATTTGCTGTCCTGCAGACACCTTGGATGTGCGAAGTGATTAATGCCTTCATTAAGCACTCACTGAACCAACAAGCAATCAGCCTACCCTCTAATTAGCAGAGGTGTCACAGAAGACCCGGCCATGGAAAGCCACCTTGATTGGATCAAACAAGATACTTCACCATAATTCAAATGGATACAGAAAAGGAGACAGTGATGAAGATTCTTAATTACAAATGGGAAATCTTTATTTTAGAAATTAAATAGTCAAGTGAATGGGGATGAAATGTCAGTGGATGGGACTGAAGACAGCAGGGAGCAAACATCTGTCGCGGCGCAGGAGCTGGTACGGGAACCTGTATTTGGAAAGAGTTTAGGAGGGGTTCAGGGCTGGGCTGGGGGGTGGCCATCTACACAACAGGGTCCTGGGATGACCAAATGCCTACAAATAGGGGAAAGATTAATCAGAAGAGAACAGCAACACATGGGGAGAAGAACATCTGTAGGAAGAGCTGGAATTGCTAAACACCAAGCTGAGTTAGATACTAAGACCAAAAGCAAGGCTTTTCAGCCATGTAATTTAAAAAACACAAGAAGAAATGAGGTGGGAACAGAAATAAGTTTTAGGGAGAGCTCTATACAGGGGCTGTAGCAAAACGCCCCAGAAGGCCATGATGGCAAACAGATGTAAGGGAGGAAGAGCCTGCAGCAAAATGCCAAGAGTTTAATGCAGCAAAGCTGAAGAAGGCTGGATAATCTTCATTTGAGATGAGGACTAGCATGTGAAAGTGGAGGGCAGGTAGCAACGCACCTGTCAGCTCAGGGAGCGACACACAGAAAACATCTCTGTTTAAGCAGGGCAGAGAGGAGGGCAAGCAAAGGGCAGTGAGCTAAGCAACCACAAGTCTGTTTCTATAGGTCTATTGATCCATAGGGTACCAGGCTGCAGAACAAATCTGGAGGTGGAAGTAGTTGAATACATCAAAATAAATCAGATAAAGTGCAGGGAAGGCTGACCAAGGGGGACTGTGCCAAAGCTATGTGACATCTTTGGTAATACCCAACTGTCTAGACAAGGGACAGGTAGCAGAGACCTTAGGTGAACTTCAGTAACATTGTGGTATCATGCAGGAAGCCACAGTTAAGCAGGAACTGTGAAGCACATAAGGAATTAGGAAGAGGAGAGACAACTGGTGATGTTAGAAGAGGCATGGGGGAGTGGAACTACTGCAGCTCATCAAAGTTGAACCCAGAGAGCAATCTTAACGCTTTTGCTAACAGTCTCAGTATAAAAACCAGGAATTTGCACCAAGTTGGGGGTCTCCAGTCATGCTGAGGGGCAGAGAAGGTAGGTGCTGTGTGCCACACAGAACTCCTCTCCCTGTGATCCCAGGAGGTGGTGGGGACACAGTTGTGCATCTCTGGAGAGGATGCTGACCTGCATGTATCTGACGATCACTTTCCTGGCACACAAGAAACGTCCTATCCTCCCCCCCTCCCAGCTCTAAAAATGAGCATGGAGATGACTCACAAAGAGGCTTTCTCTGTATCTGGGATGGACCAGGTTGGCCTTTCTCACATGATCAGCTCTGCTTGCGGCAGAGCGGCCCCAGGCAGCCCGGGAGTGCTGTCCTCCCACATTACATAATGCAGGATGTCACCGCTGCAGCCATTTCTTAAAGACTCACTCACCACAGTATGACGTACTGAGTAACACGCAGCAAAACACAATTCCCAGTGGGGGGAAAAAACACATGCTGTGTGTATTCTCAAGGTATGGTTAATGAAATACAGCGCTCAGCATCTCTGGGGCTGCTGGCAGCTGCTGCATTATGAATACTGTCACAGCTGCAAAAAAAGTACAGCTCTTTCTAACGGTGTAGGCTTTTTTTCTTCTTTTAAACCACTTACACAGAAACACTTCCTAGACCTGCTTCTCACTGCTAAGCTGAAAACGCGAGAGCTAAGTACCGCGATGCAACCTACTGCCATAAACTGCTCTGCGCAGAACAGAGCGGTGAACACCGCCTTGCCTGGGCAGGGGTGCGAGGCAGGCACCGTGCCCACGCTGCCAGGCCCCTGCAGAGACATCAGCCCTGCAGGACAGGCTCACCCGCTGAGCCACCAACCTCTGAGGCCAAAGGCTTTTACAGTCTCCATAACATCACAGGCACGACCAGCATTGCAGGCCCTCCATCCACCCGGGGGCTGTTCCACCAGGTGA
>NW_009225375.1:24435-24650 GCF_000690835.1 Fulmarus glacialis
AGGGGGAGCTCGGGGGGTGGCGGCCCGGTGGCCTCACCCTTCTTGAACTCCTCAAGCAGCGTGTCGAGGCGTGTGTCATTGAAGACGCAGTGGAGCGGGCGGCGGTAGAAGCGGGTGACAGTCTGCAAGGGGGTGCAGTCATCGGGGTCGACGAAGGCCAGGTCCTTGACGAAGAGCAGGTCAACGATGTTGTCGCGCCGGTCGCCCTCATAGAC
>NW_009225376.1:0-16343 GCF_000690835.1 Fulmarus glacialis
GGGAGCGGGGCAGCCAGGGCCGTGCGCGCCCAAGTGCCCACTCGCCAGGCTCAGTCCCTCCGGTTCTGTTTTCAGAGCGGGGCCGTCCTTGCTATTCGGCTCCTGGGGCACGTTACTGGGAGGTAACTGAGTGTGGGCATGGCCGGGCCGCTCCTCCTGGCTTAGGGAGGGAGCGCCGTAGCCTTAGGCCGTGAGGAGGCTTCCTGAGGGACAGAGGAAGGCAGCGGGTACGGGGTGTGCTGGGGAAAGGCTCTGGAAGAGTCTGGCAGGGGGCGCACCCTCCAGTCCCAGCACCCGGGTAGCAAGCTGACTGCTGGCTCTTTCTGGATCTGCATGGGAAGCTAGTGTATATCTGCATGTTGCTTAAATCGGGCTAGCAGTTGTTTCCAGACAGTGCTTCTTCAACGTTTGACAGTTTTGTTTTAGCGGATCTGTAAGCGGTCTTTAGTGAAGGCTTGTTTTTCTCCGTGGTGAAGTGGGAGTTCTCAGCTTCTTTCTGCTGTTCTCACCGTGTGTGTCCATAATGAGTTTGGGATTACAAAAGATAAATGCGTGGGAAAAGGACCCTGTAAATGCAGCTGTAGTTGTCCCTGTCTTATAAAGCAAGTACAGAAAAGACAACCTACTGAGAGGGAGAAGGGCTTAAAGAGTGTCATTATGTTTTAGATAGCAGTAAACTGACCCTGATTGGACCTTTAATTTCATAAGGGCCATGATGTTCCTGGTAGCATAACAATTCAGGATTAGTGTGATCAGTGTTTCCTTCAAATTTAGTGTAACATCATTTCCTGCTTTGTGGACTTTTGTTCAGGCTCATTCTAAACAACACTTAATGGCAGCAGAAGTTCTTATGTATAGCTTTTACAAAAAAAACATATGTGGATGGGAATAGCAGTTCTGAAAATTCTGTTTTGCGGAAGCGTAGATGTGAAAAGAAAAGCAATCTGCTAAACAGTTGTGTGGTTGTGTGGTTTTGGTTTTTAATAATATATTTCCAGACTCCTCTGATGTAAAATATATTTGATAACTGTTTATAGCAACTTCAGAAAACAACAAAGTTTTTTTTAAAAGGAAATCAGTTGTGAGGCATTGCGGCAGAATTCTGACTGGAGATTGCAGCAGGCTGTTTACTCTGAGGGGAGAAAAAAAATGGGTCAATTTCTTTTGGGGCTTTAAGGCATAACCGCAGTTTATAGCTCTTGGGGGTTTTTTTGGTGTTTTTTCCCCTCAGTCATTTGCACTTTCTTTAAGCAATACTAAGTATGTGCAAACCTGTTTGTTGTGTGCTGTCTTTACATACAGTAAAGATTTTCTTTGAATTGCTTTATGCAATAACCAAATGTATTGTTGCTCACCTACGAGAAATAATTTATTGCCGTAAAAAGAGCTGTACCGTTGCTGGAACAACATTATGGAAACAAGCAGTGGTAATATATGTTAGAGAATGCACGGCCGCTGCATTTGAAGTGTGCAGTGTAACCTGCCGTGTCAGTTAGAGTTCTGCTAGTCTAACTTCAGTTGCACTGAAGCCTGTGAAAGCAGTTTTGGTACAGAGAGGACACCCCATTTTAGCTTGACCTGTGACTGTTGGGAAGGCTGTTTTGCCGATAAATTACATATGATACTTAGATTTCATCTGGCTGTCAGTGAACTAGTTGATCTGATTCTGTATGTGAAATATTAATGAAGACAATTAATACAGGAGTTGAGATGGGCATGGAATTGCCCCAAAGCGTGGTAACGCAGCAGGGTGGATGGGGGAGATTAACTGCCTGGAGGAGGGTGCTAGTAGAAGTCATTATGAATAGGCGTTAAGACTGATGTTATTTAAAGATGGCTGTAAAAACCAGAAGTGTGTTAGCAAATATGATGACACATTAGATTCACTGTTATGCAAGAAGATAATTTGAGGAGACTTGTATGAGAAATGATAAAACAAGGTCGAGGAAAGTGTACTGTAGTGCACTTCAAGGATGGGGGAAGAGATGGACATTTGGAAATGATAGGGAGGGAAGACCTCCTTGTTAGCATATTATAGGGTGATTGAACCATGAATGTAACAGTTGCTGGAAAAGGCAAATATCACTCCAGTGCATTTTAGGATATATTTCAAATAAGGAAGTGCTGATGTCACGGCACAGGTCACTAGTATGGCTTTGTGTTGCTGTTCTCATCAATCATACATGCTGAATTAGGTGTATTTTTTTGAATGGTGTAAAGAAGGAATACCAGGTTCCAAGATGTGGGAGATTTATATGGTGGAGACTAAAATTCTGATGGTTTTAACCTATCAAAGCAAAAACTGGATACTGGGTAGGTTTGGGTGCTGTGGTGTTTTGTTTTGGTTTTGAACATGCCAGGGGAGAGGGAATAACATCACAGAAGGGGAAAACTGTGCCCTTGAGATTCATTTAGGTATTAATAAATGGTTCTAAATTGGTCACTAATTAATAGAGAATGAGAACAAGAGAAATATCTCTTACTTTTGAAACAATGATGAGCTGGATCAGCTTTCTCTACCACCTAATTTTTCTATCTTCATTACTCTTGACCACCTGAAATAATTCAAATTCTGAGGATTGCTTGACACGAGAAATGTTTTCCATTAATTCCTGTGGTTCCCATAAAGCTGTCTTCATCTTTGTTTACCTATGAAAAAAGTGCAAGAATATCACAGCATTAATTGCAAACATATTCTTCTACCAGTGCAGCCTCAGATAGTCTGAGAGACTGGTTACTGTTAGTGAAGTAAGTAAGTCTGTTACACCCTGTTACTTGCGGGTTGTTCTCTCATCCAGTCAAAACTTTTTTCTTTTTTTTTTTTTTTTCTGGGCATGAATGTAGAAAAGCCAGAACTTCATTGCATGTAGCTTTAAAATACATTGATACAATATTCTTGAATATGTGGTGTCAGTGGTAAGTAAAGGTTTGTTATTAATGTAGGGTAGCCGAGAATGCTGAAAGTCTTCCTTGTGGAAACATTTGTTCTATAATAGTTGTCTTGACTTCTTTCCATAGTGGCCAGCGGCATGCCAGACTCTTGCACGCAAATTACACTTCACAGTTTATGGAAAGAAAAATGCTTCTACGAAGGTTTCTGATTCGGTATGTTTGTACTTCTTTATATCTTACGTATCTTTATATTTTAGATAATACACTTAATGCTTGGACAGATGAAACAACCAGGTACTTGGCTTTTAGTGGAGTGTTGTGTTCAAGTACGTAGTGAGACTGAGTTGCTGAAATGCATGGCTTTTTTTAATGATAGTTTCCACCCAAGAGAGTATATAACAGATGTAGCATTCACTACAAGAGTCTGTTAAGGACATTAAACCTATATTGCTTGTATCTCCGTGAAACTTAAGTTTGACCTAGCTTGAAATATTTGTGATCATAACAAACTGATTTATTTTTCCAGATTTCTACACAATATCCAGTAGTGGACCATGAATTCGATGCAGTTGTTGTGGGTGCAGGAGGAGCAGGTCTGCGGGCTGCATTTGGTTTGTCAGAGGCTGGATTTAATACAGCATGTGTTACAAAGCTGTTTCCCACCAGATCTCATACTGTTGCTGCACAGGTGAGAAATGAGGTAGAACAAATGTTTAAAAAATACCTGCTGTCAGAAAGATGATTTGGATATGCACATGAACATCACATTTCAAGGCCATGCTTCCTTTTATAAATATTACGTATTTAGTTGGAACTATTTTGGAGGGCAGTATATGTTTAGATTCTGTTCAGTGCTTTTTCACTGCATTCAGTGTAACTTTGCAATTCATTGTTACGCAAAACAGAACAAATTAAGAGCCATTGTGAAACTGATAAATTGCACAGGTTTTTCATAGCCACGTTAAATCTGACTTTATTGTATTTCTTGTACACAGAGGCATAAATGGTATGTGATTTTTAACAGAAATGAGGAAAACCTACTAAAACTGTACTTCAGTAATATAATTCCAGGAAAACGCATTTTCATTTTCAGGGAGGAATCAATGCTGCTCTGGGAAACATGGAGGACGATAACTGGAGGTGGCATTTCTATGACACAGTGAAAGGGTCTGATTGGCTGGGTGACCAGGATGCCATACACTACATGACCGAGCAAGCCCCAGCTGCTGTGATAGAGGTGGGACTCACTGGAATTGATGTCAACTGTAATTACTTGATAACACAGACTAGTTTCCAAAGAGAACTCCTTGATAGGAACATAGTAAAATAACTTGTTGGATTGTTATGCACAGGAGTTTCTGATGCTTGTGTTTGGGTTCAACAGCTGGAAAATTATGGGATGCCATTCAGCAGAACTGAAGAAGGAAAAATCTACCAGCGTGCATTTGGTGGACAGAGTCTTCAGTTTGGAAAAGGAGGACAGGCTCACAGGTGCTGTTGTGTTGCAGACAGGACAGGACACTCACTGTTACATACTCTGTATGGCAGGGTAAGCAGCTGTGAAGTAGACTTGGTTTGCGTTTTTGTATTTGCAATTAATGATTTCCCCCTGCCCCCAGAGTTTGAAGAAAAAACAAACAAAAGGTGTAGCTGTTTTCATATCCGTGAGGAATCCAGGGGAATAACTGATAACAATTCTGCATTTCCTTCCTTCCTGACACAGTGTGGAAGGATGTAGCCTAGGTGATGCGTGGTTTTTGTCAAGAGTACGCAGAAATAGAATAAATTGAAAGATTGTGATTATAATGGCTCTCGTGAAGACAACACATGTTAATTAGTGTACTCTGTCAGCTTTGTGGTTTGGAGTAGTTCTTCACTGTAAATACTTCTGTGTCTGTTAACTAGACCCAAAGAGAATTTAGGTAAACCTTCCCCAAAAAACTTTTTTCAAAAAATCTGACACAGCAGCATTGGGGAACTCTGAAAAGAGATACAAGGCAGCGTTTTCTTTCACTCATCTTCAAAGGGAGAGCAGGGGGAAACGAGGTATAAATGCATGAAGGCCTACTATGCATTTCTGAGCTTGCTCTATGCAAGTAAGTGACTTGTGTTCCAGCATCTGTTTCTATCAATTCTACAAACCATAACTGAAGAAAAATTTGGTTGTTTTAAAATGGTAGTAAGCTACTTGAAACCTGAAATTAAGTACCTAGTAGCTAATGTTTTTTTATTTACTTAGCAGCTAGCTGATTGCTAGCTATATACGGTGCTGCAATACAAATGCTCGGTGTTGTGAAACACTGGTGGGATCCTTGAGGGCATGAAAGAATGTTTGACTTGCCCGCTGCTTCTGCTGGTATACTAGGCTCCCGGACGTGTATTCTGCTTCTCTGCGAGAGGTTAAATAAAACGTGCTTGTACATGTATCGGGCACCACAGCTGACTAAAGTGTTGCCAAATGCAGAGGGGAATAACAAGCCTTGCTGATTAGCTGTGACTTCTCAGAATTAAGTGGTTTGGTAACTACTTGTGTCTTTTTAAGCTAGAATAGATTCATTAGCAATTTTTTATAAAGATTTGTGGGAAAACCGGCTTCCCTGAGAGTTGGTGGGGGTGGTTTTTATCCTGATACAGCCCATATGCCTTGCCAGTTTTGAAGAGAGGTTTCCGGATTCTTAAAGTTCCTTTTTTTTATTTTCCTCTAGTCTCTAAGATACGATACAAGCTACTTTGTTGAATATTTTGCCTTGGACCTACTTATGGAAAATGGAGAATGTCGTGGTGTTATTGCCCTTTGCATAGAAGATGGCACTATACATCGTTTTAGAGCAAAGAACACTGTCATTGCCACTGGGTAATGTAAGGTTTATGATGAAGGACAGAAGCAGTAGAGAGTGCTACTAGTTGGAAGTCTGTGTGTTTCTACATGTATTTGAATCCACAGTGTGGAGATGACATGCTGACTTGAAAAACATAATTTATATGTTCATCTCCCCCCGCCTCCTTTGATCAAAAGCAATATAATTGAATTCAGTCATTCCCTCTAAAAGAAGGCACATACTAATTTTGTGACCAAGTGTAAATTTAGTACGAGGTCTAACTTTGAAGTCTAGAACAATGACATAAAGTTGGAATGTGTAAGAGCAGTATGCGTGGTCCAAATGGTCTTAGATTTTTAAAACATGCTGGTTAAAGCAGACATTGTTGCAGTGCTACCAGCATGTGTGTGTATCTGTAGGGTTCTGAGTTTCCTGTAGGAAACAGCTTTTTTCAAAATTCTGGAGAATCTGTTACATTAAGATAGCAACATTATAAGTCTGTTGTAGGATGAAATTATCAGAAGATGCGTATAACTTAACATTACTTGGTTGCAAAAGTTTGTATGTTTATTAGAATACTATATGCATTAGTCTTTTGCTGCTTATGGCTGCCTCCTATCTGTTTCAGTATGTAAAATATTTATAAACAATACCTGTTGAAGAAAAATACTTAGTTTGGTTGCCTACATAATTTGGCTTTATTGAAGTCGACGCTGTTTTCATACTTTTGTATTTTGAGGTACATACAATATGTAGATTGATATTTCTTCTACTCCCTAAATTGGGAGTATTGGCACTTCTCAGTAACGTTGGAAGCTAACCTATTTGTTTTAGGCTTAAGAATTCACGTTTAATACCTAATTTTGCACAACTAAGTTTTGAAATCTAAGAATATAAAATCAGGGCCATATCAAGGATATAAACCATTGTTATATGCTATTTTTGATAAAACTGCTAGTAGTAGTTTGAATGAAGTCTAATGGTATTGGATTGAGAGAACTTTCTGAAGTAACTTTTTTCTGGAAAAAAGGCTTCTGATACTAATCTAACTATCCTGCTTTGGAATTGTTATTCTTTTTCTTGGACCTTCTGTCACCAGCTGTTTTTCAAATATAGTTGAGCATAACAGGGCAATACCAATTTTGTTTTCTTTTGGTTGAACTTCGTACAGGAGATGGCAAAACTTATGCATCTTGCTTATTAACCCTCTGCTCTATTTCCACTATTGTGCAAAGAGCATAGTTGAGTGGTATGTTCTGGTGATTTTTTTTAATTTTTTTTTTTTTGACTGCTAATTCTGTTAACTTTTGTGTCCTGTAGTGGGTATGGCCGCACTTACTTCAGTTGTACATCTGCTCATACTAGTACGGGTGATGGCACTGCTATGGTTACACGAGCTGGTCTTCCTTGCCAGGACTTAGAATTTGTACAGTTTCACCCTACAGGTACAGAATATGAAATAATACTTACAACATTATTTTTAATGATTTAAATAGACTTTTTGTTGTTTTAAAATGTGCTCAAGTCAGTTTGCACTTTTCTGTAGCGCTTCATTAGTTGCTTGTGACAGGTGTTCAGACTTGTTTGCAACTGCTGTGGAATATAAATCTATAAATCTGAGAGTAAAACTTACAATATGAGAGAGAGGTCTCAGCTGTTCTAATTTAAAGGTCAGTGTTAAATATTTTAAGGTGCTGTCTTTACCATATTAACAGGTTTTATGAATTCCAAGTTGAAACCACTTCACCTGTTAAAGTTACATTTCCTCTTGTCTTTAAAAATATTAAAGGGTTTTGTTGCTAGATACAGGAGCAACGGGATGGATGCAAATGTTAGGGAGTTATATACTAGAATTTTTTGTGGAAGTGGGGTAGTTGAAGTAAAGGTATATATTTAGGACTGTAGTTTTACAGCACCGGATCAGTATCTAAACTGTGGACAACAATGGTCACAGACTAAAAAGTGAAGATCTGCTTTTTTGGTTGTAGCTAAATAAATGCTGAGTTTTAGGTTGTGATAAGTGGTGATTTTTTTAATTGTTCACTTAATTTTACAATGTTATCCTTGTTATATCATGGAGATCCAATGTTCATTTCACTTAGGTAAGGTTTTCCTAGTCAAAGAATCTTCATTGCTTGTCTCATAAGCTGTGGAATTATCAACTGCATGAGTTGGTTAGCATTTTTGTTTTCTATGATGACCGGTACTGAAGGCTAACAGGTAGGCCTTCCTTCTCTAAAGGAAAAGAAAACGGAGTAAGCTTTCACATTCCACACAATTTGAAGCCATCCTGTACTGCCTTAGCACCAGAGAAGAGGGAACAAAGATGAGCAAACTTGCCTTGAGATAATCAACTTCTGGTTTACTTAGAATCTTGAACAAAGTAATTGCTGAAGGTCTACAAAATCTTTGTGAAAGTCTCCTTACATATTGCTGGGTGCAGATCTCTTCTAGTTCTAATATTTTAGATACCATGTGTGTTCCAAATCAACTTGCTTACCTTCCAGGAATAGTGTTTGAAAAGAATAACAATACTTGTTTCTGAGCAGTCTTGGGGGACAGTTACTAGTGGTATGATTAGGGTGGAATAAAATGTACCCCTGTGACTTGTTTGCATTATTTTAAGACTATCTTGTTTATTCAATCCTGGTCGTCCTGATTATGAAGCTATTGAGAGAATATATCATTTGATAGTTATTTTCTTTCTTGACAGGTATCTATGGTGCTGGCTGCCTTATAACAGAAGGGTGTCGTGGAGAGGGAGGTATTCTAATTAACAGTCAAGGTGAAAGATTTATGGAGAGATATGCACCTGTTGCTAAGGATCTGGCTTCCAGGGACGTAGTATCTCGTTCTATGACCATAGAAATCCGTGAAGGAAGGTTAGTTAAATATTCTAATGAAGCTGCGGAATAAATACTTAATCATAACAGACTATATGTGGTACAATAATTCATGTGATAAACACCATGGGAGTGAGCTTTAGCAACTCTTAGCTGAACACTGCATGTAGGGCAAAAATTTTGCTTGTTAATTCCTAGCGATACTAAAAGGGAATACAAGATGTTAGGAGTATCCTGTTTGAATTTGGTGCGTCTAGAGACAGTGGCTCAAAACAAGTTTAATGTATATGCTCGTACTGGAAACAATGGAAATAATTTGGTGCTCTGTTCTCTTGATTAATTATCTTAAGTTCTTACATATTTCTGCAGTAATATAGTGGTTTAATACTTCACTTTCACAATTATTCACTTAAATACTGTGAATTATTGTGAAAAGAAAGCTGGGAGGTGAAAACTACACATAAATTCTGCCAGTCTTCTCAAATATGCTAGATACTCATTTTTATCAGATAACTTTTGAAAGAATTAAAAGTTAAAATTTTCCCAAATGAAACAAATTGGATTAGAAATACTACTGGTGTTTGTAGAATTCCTGTTATGTGTTCCAATGTTGACTTTTTTTTTTTTTGGAAGGGGTTGTGGTCCTGAAAAAGACCACGTGTACTTGCAGTTGCACCACTTACCACCACAGCAGCTAGCAACCCGTCTCCCAGGAATTTCAGAAACAGCTATGATATTTGCTGGAGTTGATGTCACTAAAGAGCCCATTCCTGTTCTGCCTACTGTGCACTATAATATGGGAGGTATTCCTACTAACTACAAAGGACAAGTAAGTAATAGATCACTTTTAGGACTTCTTTTTTCCAGCATAATAATAGAAAATTATTTTCCAAATATAAAAGCGTTAACAATGTTTTTCATAAATGTAAGGATGCTGAATAACATTAGCTTAATAATAATATTATAATAATGATGTCAGAATACTAAACACACACAATCTGGTTTGTTTTTATAAATAGCTTGAGAGCCACGTTCCAGCCCATCTGGAGATGGGAGTTCCAAGAAACATCTAAAATGAAGTTACTGTCATGTCTGACAACAATTTTCTGTTTATTAAGTTGATGATAATATATAGTTGAACAGGGATCAAACTAGGGCTCTCTTACAATCCGTAACTCAAGTTAATGTATATTAGTTCTCTATACCTCATGTAATCTCTACACTAAAGCAGATTCCTTCAGCTCATACTAGTTAGAAGTCAGTGTGGTGGTGTCAGCTGAATTTTTCTGTTTCAGTGTATTGTACTTGTTATTTTTTTTTAATGTAAAATTTTGCCTTAAAAATGTGTGCAGATCAGACTTTCTTCCTGTGCTTTTCTGACTTGCTGTAGAATTGTGATGAAGAGTACATGGTTCTGTTTCATAAGCATGACTGTATTTATATAAGCATCTGTATTTACGTAGTATTACTACTTACCCATTAGAACTAAGGTATTTTTGGTTTTAGAGTTGGAGAAAACTTTAGATTGCTGTGTTTCATCCTTACATGCACATGGCCTTTGCAAATAAGGAGGTTTGCTGTTACAAACTGTTTAAGAAATGAATATTAAATTCATTAAACGAATATTAATTGACTGTTAGGTGATTACACATGTGAATGGTGAGGATAAAGTAGTACCTGGTCTGTATGCTTGTGGGGAAGCAGCCTCTGCATCTGTCCATGGCGCAAATCGACTTGGAGCAAACTCACTTCTGGATTTGGTGGTCTTTGGTCGTGCTTGTGCCCTTACTATTGCAGAGATGTGCAAGCCTGGTAAGTCTTGCAGTTTGTCTCACTTTTTTAGAGACATTTGCCTTTATGATTACATTTCTGCCCAACACAGAGTTGTTGCTACCTAATTAAAATTCAGAATGCTAGACATAGACTCTTATTTGTTAGAAAAGGCAGAAATCAGTGTTTACGCTTTTTATAGGCATGTTCTTTGCAATGCAAATGCTTGTCATTAACATTTGCTTTGTGAGGTGATCTTCTTAAAACTAGAACTGGGTGAATGCTATTGGCAAAAACATTGTTGAGATTTTTCACAAACTAGCAAAACAGAATATTGAATATGAAGACTGACTTCTCTACATCCTGCACTGCATCTTCTATGTCAAAATGTAGTCTGTCTTATATTTGGCACTTTATTATAGTGGAATTTGCTGCCACCTTGTTGATTTATAAGGTGGACTGTCTATGCAAATGATAAGAGATAGATACTAAAAATCGTAATGTCTTACCCCTCTATGTGCATTATCACTGCTGAATGGTATTTTTAAATAATCTGGTTCAGCAACAGTCACTGAGCTGGAAAAAAAAACAAACAACAACAAAACACTGTAAGAGGCAGTTATATTGCCAGAGCAGCTGAAGTCCAGAAGTAGTCATCTGTTTCCTCATTGCTTAATGTCCAGATTAATAAGACTGTTTTTTCAGTCTGATTCTGCACAAAGTGCACAGGCTAATGGTTCCTGACGGAATCAGCTTGGATCTAGCAATGCCTATTGCCTCTGGCTTTGTGCAAACATTTATTTGGATCAGTCTTTCTGTGGCTCCTTTGAGTTTGAAGTTGCAGGAAGGTTTTTATTAGTCTGAATGCAAAGCTACACGAGAGATGAAGTGTGCTGGTAAGATGATGTGTTTGATTTGTTACCCAGTAACAGGTGGGTTCCAGTATTAGAGGTAAGATGCAGAGCTCACGTGTAACTGCCAAGCTTACTGACTGGTCCCTTAACAGTCCAAAAGAGGGTGGGAGGTTTGGGGGTGAGGAGACAAGGAAAATATAGGAGGTGGTGGTAAGGAGCCACAAGCTTATTCCATAGTTTAGAAGAATTTGCATCAAGTGTTGTTTTTAAGGAATTAACAGCAGAATTTAGCCAAACCTATAAATTCCCTACTAACTGTCACAGGAAATAATGTGATTCATATATTCTACTGAGAACTCTATTTTTAAGTGGATACGATTGGTGTGAGTTCAGGAAAGTTACAATTAACCAGTACCTCACAGGAGGAAAAGAGATTGTGTTTTAGTTAAATCTGACTTTTAGTAGTTGCTAGTCTATGAAACTGCCAGAAACCAAAACCAAACCCAACCTACTAAACTTACTGAAACTTTCTTGTTAGGAGAGACAGTTCCCTCCATTAAACCAAATGCTGGTGAAGAGTCAGTTGCTAATCTTGACAAATTAAGATTTGCTAACGGAACCATAAGAACTTCAGAAGTGCGACTTAACATGCAGAAGGTAAGCCTGGTGAAGCTCTCAAGTATAAGGTGGGAGAAGCTGCAAGCAAAGGAGGTGGTTTGATCACTTTGTGAAGTATGCTTCAGAATTTGCTTTTCAGAAGTAAAAAGCGGTGTGAGAAGATTGTGTGTGGTAAAGGCGGTATCAGTTTTGTTAGTTTCTTCTTCCCTTCATGGTTTTCCTCTTGGGTAGTTTACCTACTATATAATAGAGTGGGGTTTCCTCTGTTTGGGGTGAACAGAAGAATGTTTTTTCTTTTTCTTCAGGCTGCAGACATGTCTGAAGACAAAGCAGCTCTATATCAAGCTCTGTTGGAACTAATGAAGTTATGTGGGATATTATGCATATGCAGCATATGAAACTGATTTTGTTTTACTGTCTTGCAGACAATGCAAAACCATGCTGCTGTATTTCGTACTGGTTCTGTACTTCAAGAAGGCTGTGAAAAACTTAGCCAAATTTATAGTGATCTGGCTCATCTAAAGACATTTGACAGAGGTAATTTGATAGCAAAGAATATACCTTTGCCAGAGTACTCTCTAGGAAAAGTGTGGTTTTTTCTTTTTCCTTCGGTAAACCTTCTTATGTGTTTCTTGAAACTTTGGCTAAAGACTTGGACCATTTTGAATCTTTTGAAATATTTTGTAGAGCCCTACTTGCTAAAGGTGGTAATCGGTAAAGTACTTGATCTTACTGGTCATTTTCTGGTTGCATACTCTTTCAAAGAAGCAGAGACTGAAATCAGATTTAACTGTATGAGGTACTAACCGCTGTTCTCTCAAAACATGATGCGAAGTTGTTCAAATACTAAGATGAACTCTTTAGTATCTTCTGAAAAGGCCAGGGAGTTGCAAAAAGGTGGCAAGGCTATTCATAGGCTGAACACGCAGTTTTCCTTCTCCAGCTGAGCAGATAGCGCTGCATATAGATACTGCCATGTCTTGCAGTGTATCTTAGGAGAACTTGGTTAATTAAGTACAGCTGATGATGTACCTTTTATCCACTTATGTTGTGTATTTCTAACTACTGCTGTTGGACATGTATCCTAACACTGAAAGTAGAATTGGCTTTCTTGGACAGCTCTCACCAAGCATCAAGAAAAGTGTTACAATAGCTTAGAACATAGGGATCAAAATGAAGATACATTCACGTAAGTGAACTTGGGTCCACCTTGGAGATACTTAAATGAAGAAGAACCTCGTATAACTGGCAAGCAGGTTTTTTTTTCCGCTGAGGGTGGGAAGGAAGGGAGAGCCCTGTTGTCTGGTTCTGCTAGGGATCTACCATCTAGCTAGATCTTGTGATCCGAAATGAGGTATGGGGACTGAGTCGTAGGTACGATACAAAGCAGGCAAGAATCTATGGTGTAGTTTTGTCTCAGTAGTACACATGCAACAGGTACACCTGGTAGAACTACTGAATTTTTCTAAGATTCATTACGATTGTTAGGGTGTAGGAATCGTTGCTGAGCCTTGCAGGCAATAGTGAGTAATTCAGTATTGCAGGGTACTGTGACTGCAGTGGGTAGAGCATTGGCTAGTTCGATTCTAAGTATCAGCAGTAGGACAGAAGTAAATTGAGGAATAACTTATTTGTAGAACATCTTTCATAGTATTTTAATATTTTACTAGGTATTGTGTGGAACACTGACTTGGTGGAGACCCTCGAACTGCAAAACCTGATGCTTTGTGCTTTACAAACCATTTATGGTGCTGAGGCTCGCAAAGAGTCTCGGGGTGCTCATGCCAGAGAGGACTATAAGGTATAAATATTTTCTGTGACCTGGATGTAGGATTGAATTTCCTTGTTATGTGTCCTCAGATGGATTATTTGAAAGTTGTAATTTCTTCAGAGTCTTGACTTAAGATTAGTGTAGTATTTGTTTGGGATCCCATCTGCTCTCTTTTATCTGTTCTTATTTGTTATATATAAAATGACCAATACATGCAACATTGGGTAATGATCTTGAGAGAAGAGTAGTTCCATGTGTGCATCCAAATGATTAGGGAGGTCTAAAGCAGGACTATAGTAATAATAAGGTCATGAATGCATAAACAGGACTTCAAGCAGAATAATTGTTCTATGCAAGGAACATTACCTTAAATACCGAGGCTTAATATGGGCTTTAAAATTTGACATGGACAATGTTAAGATAAAGCTTGCTGGCTATTAGGAGACGTATTGTTTTACAGTTGTAATTGGAATGCAACTAATCATGTGATCATAAAGTAATTTGCAGATGCAATTTCTGGCCTATACTAACCTAATTTTATCCTCAGTTTCGGATAGATGAGTTTGACTATTCTAAGCCGCTCCAAGGCCAACAGCAGAAGCCATTTGAAGAGCACTGGAGAAAGCACACCCTTTCGTATGTGGATGTCCCATCTGGGAAGGTAAGTTGAGCCAGATGCTTGAGGGTCTTTCTCACTGTCAACAGACAGCTGCTGTCATAGACAGCTATTGATATCATGATAATACTGCAGTTGATTGTCACCATCTGAGGTGCCTGAAATAGTTTAGAGAACTTAAAGCCAAAAAAAAAAAGGAACATTTATTTTGTTGTTGAACAGTAGGCATAACTGGGAGAAGTTATTGTTAATCTTTGGGAAGTGACTTTGTGATTTGAGCTGGAATTGTTTTTCCCCTTGTATCAGTGTAGTTGAAAAGCTTTTTTCTTTTCCTCTGATGGTGGCAAAACCCATTGTTGGTGTTTAGCATAAAGTTTTTATGGTATTTCAAAGACAGAACTGAAATCTGACCCTGTAAAAATCTGGAGTGTTGTTTTTTGCGTGCCATTCTCTGAATCCTCTTCGTTTCCTCTCCCCTGGTTCCAGCTTCCTTGAATCTAGTTTGAGAACAAGTGCGAACACTTCACTTCCTGAATAGCTGCTGTGGCCAGAAAGATAGTGTCTCCTAACTGATCCATTGGGTTCTCCAAGACTTCCCTAGCTTAAAGAACTACGAACTAGCAATCTTAGCCAAAACTTTACTTTTGTCCAAAAGGCCTTTTTAAAGTAGTAGTCTTCTGATACCATTTCTGGTCAGGCTTTGCTTTTAAGGAATTCAGTCAGTGGTAACTTAGTGGAACTTAAATGTTCCTTGTAGGTTACGAA
This sequence comes from Fulmarus glacialis, assembly GCF_000690835.1. Lineage (NCBI taxonomy): Eukaryota > Metazoa > Chordata > Aves > Procellariiformes > Procellariidae > Fulmarus > Fulmarus glacialis. The sequence goes on from NW_009225376.1 coordinate 14,949, forward strand.
CGGTTCATTTTCTATGGAAGAAAAAGAATAATGGAGAAATTAGGTTAACATCAATGAAGCCATTCAGTTATCAATGTTATTCAGTCATTCCTGTTAGCTAGGCTGTCTTGTGTAGATACAAGAGGTTGGTTTGTCTTAGAGTTCTTTGTCCTCTCTTTCTTTAGGTTACCTTGAAATACAGACCTGTGATTGACAGAACTTTGAATGAAGAAGACTGCTCAACTGTCCCGCCTGCTATTCGCTCATACTAGTAACTTACATTCAACTTGCAGTCCTCCCCCAGAGGGGGTTAGTGTACATAAGCATAGCGCAAGCAAATCAAAATAGTATTGTCACTACCAATTAACGGAAAGTGCTGACTAAACTTTTCTCCAGCTTGTATTCTGCTGTGGCTTACTGTACAATTATGAAAATGGAATGCAGGACAGCTTACGTTCTTTCACCCATCTGTCAAAACTGACATGGGAAAACACAAAATGTGTCTAAATAAAGTGATTAGAAGTCTTGTATTTGTATTTGTTTGAATATGCTGTTATGTATATAATTGCAATGCTTTTATTTTGAATGTATAGTTATTTCCATATTTTAAGAACAAGAAGTGCATTGCAATACTTTTAGACAAGAGTGAGATGCTGGATTTTATGATATGAGGACTTAAAATCGAGCATCGTAATTGCTGATTGTAAGTAACATGAAAGAAAAGAAAATGATGCACTAGTAATAACTTTGTTTTTTCTAAAGCTAAAATTGTAAAAATTGTTGTACTGTTGCTTTACTGAAGGAAAAAAAGTACTTCTACTCCAGTTACTTCCTCCAAAATATACCATGAAGAGAGTATAATCTTAATAGCTAATCTCTACTATCTCTGGAACTTCTTATGGTGTGTCCTGTGTATTTCCTAGACTGACTTTTCTGTCGGAGGAACCAAGGGGCCGTTTTGCAGAAGACTTACCTTACTCGAACTTAGTGTGCTTTAGTGCCAAGATGTAACTTGTAAGGCATCAATAGAGCAGTTTCTAGCAGCATTTCTGTGAATAACTCCCCGTTCTTGGAGGACTGAGGTCTAACTATGCAGACTGCAATTGAACGGAGCATTTCTTAATTTTTGACAATTTTTTTTTGTTTTCTCAACTGCTGACTGTTGGCTGTTGTTGGAAAAAATGAATGTTGGAAAAAGTGAAATGTTGGAATGCTGCTGGTGGTGGTTGGAAAAATTGAATACACCACGTTTCACTCCTGTAGTGTTTCTGCACTTTGCACCAGGGCGTTGAGACGGGGCTCGGAGAAATGTAGCACGTGGAAGCACCACCCTTGCAGGGGCAGGAGGGGAAGAGGGGCCTGTGTCTTGACTTGGCTTTTTTTACAGAAAGAGCCCTGACGGTTGTTAAGGGGGGG
>NW_009225377.1:0-236 GCF_000690835.1 Fulmarus glacialis
CAATAAAGCAGTTGCAGAGCAGTTCCCCAGCAGTTCTGATTTTGCAGGGGCTGTTCGCAGACCTCTCATGGTTCTTGGCTCATTTGCAGGGTTCAGCTCCCACCAGGCAGTGGCAGTGCCAGCGAGGGACAGGACTGGGGCTGCCTGTGCCACCCTGTGGTGTCCTGTCTGGGGTGCCACCATCATGGAGAAGAGTGGAGAAACTGAGGCTGGAAGGGCTTTCCCAAGCCCCGTTC
>NW_009225377.1:340-2094 GCF_000690835.1 Fulmarus glacialis
AGGCTTGCCTCCTCTTGGCACTGGGTTTGGGAATGACAGCCTGCCCCACCAGGGGTCTCCCAGGACCTGGCGATCCCGGATTCCCTCTGCCCATGGCACTGGCAACCTTGCCCTCTGCCTGTGACTTGCAAAGGGCAGAGGAGACTCTGGCATGTGCTCCCCGCGCCGGATCTGACATTGGAAAGGCTCTTGGCTTGGCATTTTTAGGGACACAGGTGGGGGAGGTGTGGTGGTGGGGTCTTGAAGTCCCCCTGAAGAAGCCCAAATATTGCCCCTTGTGGCAAGGAGAGCAGGGTGATGCCATGGCCGCAGGGGAAAGCCGTGCTCCAAGAGATCAGCCTTTCAGCAGGGAAGGGCATCTTCATCTCTCCCAGAGGGTTGTGGCCACTGCTGCATTATGCCAGCAGCTCCCCAGATCCCACTGTCATTGTCCTTGCTGTGTCCTGAAGCAACCCCTTCTACCGGGCCCCTTCTCCTGCCCTAGTCTGACTGATCTGGGGAAGGCAAAGGCAGCAAGGGTGGGCAAAGGTGGGGAAGGGTTTCTGTGCAAGGTGCAAGGGATAGACTGGGCAGGAGGCAGGGCGGAGGTCCATGAAGTCAGGAGCCACATGGGAAAGACATATAGGGGCTGGGTGCTCAACACCTTCCAAAGACAGCGGCATATAGGGAGGCAAACCAGGAGCTGTGTGGTCAGCACGCAGACACGGGGAAGCATTTCTCTCATTGCAGGGTTCACCCACAGGTCTCCCTGCAGCTGGATGGATGGCCCTGGTGTGAAGCCAGACCTCACTGTGGCTGTACCTGGAGGCTCAGCCCAGCTCCTACACCTCCCTCTTAGCACGGGGAGCCCCAGTTGCCCCAGTCATCACCATCCTGCAGGTACACGCAGGAAGGGGGGTTCACAGGGAAGTAACATCACCTCTGCTGTGGAGTCTATGCCTGAGCCGGTGCTGCAGCGATGAAGGCACCTTTCAAGAACCATGCTGAGATGGTCTTGCCGGTCCCAAGGTCATGGGCCTAGCTAAGACAACCTCTGAGAAGCTGGGTGCCCAGTTCCCCTGGAGACGGGAAACCACAGGCACCACAGCCTGCTCGCTCTGCAGAACAGCACCTAAGCTTGGGGCCCTGTGTGGAGCATGGGGAGGGGGCAGGAATGGCCGGCCAGACCAGCACGGACACACTCCCATGGAGAAAGGCTCCCTTGGGGCAGGAATGTCCCTAGAGAAGAGCAGAGGAGCAACTCTGTGCTTCCAGGGGGCAATGTGTAACCTAGAGAACCCTATTTCTGCACGGACAGGGGGACACTGGCCTCTGTCTCCTCATGCCATGACTGGTCCCTAGCCCTGGGGCTAATGCGGAGGACAACCCACCTCTCTGCCGTCCAGGAGCTGCTGTGCCTTTCAGAGGGGATGGTGCTGTGGTGTGAGTGCCCAGAGCTCTGCAGCACCCTGCCGTGGGCACTGCCATGGGGTCAGCCCACACTGGGCTGCTGCTCTGGGCTGGGCTGGGGAGAGGTTGGTGGGGAGAGCAATGGAGGAACAGTGCTGGGCTAGAAAGTGCCCGGGAGAGGAAAATGCCAAAGTTAGGGGCTAGTTTTCTCTGTGCAGCCATGCCTATCCTCCTGCCGGCTCAGTTCCTATATCAGGGGAACAGCCAGGCCTCCTGACTTCTCTCCTGTCCCAGACGCCAGCAGGCCCCAGAGCAGGACTGTCTGTGAAGCCTCACGTGGGGCATGTCCTGGGCAAGGCAGGGAC
>NW_009225378.1:0-376 GCF_000690835.1 Fulmarus glacialis
GCGTGGGGGCAGCGGGGAGGCAGTGCGGGAGGCACTCAGGCGGCGAGTCGCTCCTGCTCGGGAGCCTCCGAGTGACAAACATGCTCAGGAGCAGGAATTCATTCCTGTAAATATGTTTGCATTATTTATTTTAAGCATTTTTATAAATCATAATAGGAGAGACATCTGCTGTTAAAACTGCAAACTGCATTCATGCCTAGGGCAAGGCGGGAAGAGGCTTTTCCCCGGGAAAGCTTGGCAAACTTTGGGGAGCACCGCAGGTTGTGGGGAAGCACGGGGGTAAATGTGTGGGGGCATTTTCCTGGCGTGAGTTAAACACCCAGCCTGCCCCCTCCTTCCCGGGGGCTTTATTTAAACACCTACAGTCCTCCCACCC
>NW_009225378.1:388-9111 GCF_000690835.1 Fulmarus glacialis
CCGCCTCCTCCTCTCGCTTTTGACACCTCTTTATATAAAGCTTTATCATGAGGATGGCATCTTGCTCTCGCTTTTCCCGATGGCCAGAGAAGCTAGGACTAAAACACCCTGCTCCTCTGCTGAGATACGCCAGTGCACGTCGGTATCGGTGGGTCTCATTTCTCTTAGGTGCGGCAGAGGGATCTGGAGGGGGGACGGCACCTCTCCGCAGGCAGGGCTCTCAACTGATGGCACAGCACAAAAAAATGCTCTTCCCAAGCCCGGTGGCATTTGCAGGTCCTGCGAGCCAAGAGCTTCTGGAGGCGGCGGTGGCTTGTTCTGGGCGAGGGGAGGAAGCTCCGGGTGACTCTGACTCACCACTTCGCAAGATTAATTGCCGGGCGTTGCAGGAGGTTTATCACTGCCACCCGCGGCTCGCTGCATCTCACCTCTCGCCGCGGCTGCCGGCTCGCTCAGCCTGCCATCGCACTGCCCGGGGAGCCGGGGCGAGGAATAGCCTGCCGGCACCCTTCACCACCCAGCGTGCATCAGGTGCTGTGACGGACCCGGCGTGTCGCTGCGAGGGGGAGACGATGGTGAATTATCTCCCCTCTGCACACCCCATCCACCAGCTCGGGCGCCCCGGGGTGCGGGGGGTCCCGGAGCTGTTGCTTGGGTGGGTTATGTCACCCTCTGCCGCTGTTCCCTGTCCTCTCAAGGAAGCGTTGCTTGAGTTGGGCTCTCGCTGCCACGCTTGGATCCTGTTTTTGAGCCATGGTAGTTGCAGCGAGGCCCGCCATGGGAAGCGGGTGGCAAATCCACTCTCCAGGGCTCATCCAGACGTCCTCTCCATCCTGACGTCCTCAGCCATCCGGTCCTGCAGCACTGACAAGCTCAGCAACTGTGATGAACAAAATTTTTTGCATAATCAATAATTAACGTCTGGGGTTTCCAAGCAGCTAATTAATCTCTTGGTGAATCGTGAAAAAAATATTTAGAATAAATGTAGGTGTTTTCAAGCCAGGTGAGCAGAGGTTCACACTCAACCCAGGCTCTTCTGTCAACCCACATCCTTTCTAACCATCCCTGGAGAGCTTCTTGCTCCAAGTGATGCTATTCATTGCCAGGGAGTGGACAATATTGATCATAAATATTTGCCTAATGAGATCATATCTGCTTTCCAGCGTATGCAATGAGTGACCTCAAAAGGCCTAGTGTCCTTTGGGTAAGCTTGCAAAGAGCTTAATTGTCTAGCTGAGTTTTGCAGCTCTGGAGGTTAGCTGAACCGGGCTTGTGCAGTGGGGTCAGGTCAGCCCCAGCTATGCTGTCCTGGTTCAGAATGGCAATACTGGAGGCAGGGAACAGATCTTCATTGGGACACATCAGAGCATCCACTCCCAGTGCTCCCACCCAAAAGCTGGGAAATGCAGCACATATAAACCATTCAGGCTCCAGGTTTAGGCAAAGATTTGAGAGGATTTCTCCGGGTCACTGGTTTCAGATTCAGGGAATCTCACAGGCTTCATCCAGTGAAACATCCCATCCTCAATAAACTCTTACTCGGGAAACCTCCACCAGGTTCACTACAAGCTTCAGCAGCAGTTGAGCTCAGGTACACCAGCCCTGGGATAAGGCTTTGATCCAATTTCAGGTAACTGGGAGGGTTGCAAAGTCCTTGAAGCACCTGTTTCTCCCTATGACTTTTGGGGAGCCTATGTGGCTCTCCCCTGTTGTAGACCTGTGAGATCTGGTAGATAAATCCCATGTCAGATAGGCAGCCATGGCTCCTTGCCGGTGACCAGGGACGGGGCTTTGTAGGTCTCCGATCATGTCTCCGACAAACATGTACCTGCTCTGCCTCCGTGCTGGGCGTTGCTCAAATTCAGGCTTGCTGCAGTCCATTTATGTGCTAGCAGGCTATGAATTTGCTCTCCCCAGCACTGGCTCCTCAGCTCGTCCCAGAATAGCCAAGTCACTGACTCGTGGCTCATTTTGAACGATTGCCAAGAAGCTGCAGCTGTCCTTGACTTTATCTCTGCTCCAGTGTGGCTTTGCCCAGCTCCACAAGTTCACACTAGGAGACTCCACTCCCCCTTCCCAGAATAGAAGACATCCAGGGCCCAGCGTCAGCAAGTTTAGCAGCTGTGGGAAGTGTTATCCTTTGAGCAATCAGTAATTAGTCTGGTTGAAAGGCCAGAGTCCTTGTGGCTAATGAGTAGCTCGAGATGAGACCTACGATCTCCTGACCCTCTTTAAGTCTTGCTGGTGACTTCCAAAGACTTCCTGGCTTGCTCTCACCTTTATGCCCGCTCACAAATGCCATTTTGTCATGGAGGTTGGTCCTCTCCAGCAGATCCAAGGCTTATGGTCAGCTCTTGCCCAGTCAGCTCTGGTTATCTCCTGTTACTCCTCACACCGCCTGTTCTCCACACTGCTCTCAACCACCTGGTTCCATCACACCTTCTACATCCCTGCTCACTTACAGTCTCGTACCTACCTGTCCATAGCTGTCATGCCTAGTACTGCTATCTCTGTAAACCAGGGTTGGCCTCGGTCAATGCTTGTTGAGGAGACATTGTAGGGACATTGTTGTAGGCAGAGGGACTGATATTGATGATGGTGATACACGGATCTGCTTCTGATCGATGTAGCTAACTCCTGGAGTCTCCAACCCCTCTTAATCCTGTCTTCAACCTGGAAAAAAATATAGCTCACCTTCTGAAGAGGCTTAACTATATGAGGACTGACTTTTGGGTTTGGCTTATGCCGAGGGACTGTGAAATCAGAGCACAGGACAGATAATTCAGCGAGGGGAAAAGATTGATTGGGTAGTACTTGTATTTCTGTGCAGATGCTTAGTGCATTCAGCCACTGGTTCCTGCAGGAGCAGCATGGAAAATGAAGGCATGGTGGGATTAAGGGGTTTACCTGAGACCTATCAAGCCTCCTTTTCCATTGTTTTACCTACTAAAGATCTCAGCTTCCCTATAGAGAAAGTTGAGCTCTTACAGAAAGTGGCTTTTTTTCCTTCAGAGGTGTTCCAGGCTAGGAGTATTCATAGCCCTGTGTTATCATGTGTCAGCAGAGGGATGGGAACATCTTGGACTGAGCTAATTCAGTTGCTTTATCGTTCACGATTCTTAGAGCAGTAGAGAGTATGATGGGATGTGATCTGCTCATCTGCCTTCATGTTTAGTGGGATTGGGATGAAGAGGGTCACAAGAGCTCAGGGCAGCTGGGGAGGACTATTGCCTCACCTCAGCTGGAAAGGATGGCGAGAACAACAGCAGTAGTGGGAGATTTATCCTTGAGAAGGGAAGGACTCAGGGGGACCTAACAGAAGATGGAGTCAGACTCTTCAGAGCAGTGTATGGTGAGAGGAAGAGAGACAGTGGGTATAAGTTGAATTAAGAGAAGTTCATACTGGTGATCAAGACACACTTTTTTCTCCATGAAGGCGGTCAAGCATCAGCAGGTTGCCCAGAGAAGCTGTACAGTCTCCATCCTCTGAGGTTTTCAAGCCCCCACTGGGCAATGTGATCTTACAGCTGACCTTGCCTTCAGCAGAAGGTTGGACTAGAGACCTTCTGAGGTCCCCTCCAACCTGAAGTATTCTGCAACACCATGATGAGGGCAGTGCTCCAGGACTGCTCCAACTCCTCACATGATTAACTCCAACAAGCAGCTATTCATGTTGCAGAAGTCTGGAAGTAGGTGGCTGAGCCATGTCTAAGGCCATGGATCACCACGCACTGCCTTCTTCTGGTTTTGTGCTTTCTGGAGTTGCTTTTTAGTCTAGATCATTTCACCAAGCTGTTCACAGCATGGCTGTATGAAGCAGTTGGTGCGATCACGGGCACAGTAAACACACAGCAGCACGAGGAAGAGGTCAGGTAGAGGGTAGACTTGACCAACAGCAGCTGCAGAAGCTGCTGCACCAGGACACCATGGCCTGAAGAGCAATGGGTCATACAATGACTGTGTGTTGCTTTGGGATTCCTTGCAGGTGCTGGGTCACTGAAGTCTGGTCTAGGGTAGCAGGGGTAAAAACTAAGTCACAGTGCTTACAGATAAAGCAGTGCCTGGAGAGAAAGTGCTCATAACTACTCTGGGAAAGAGGAGATTCATAGGGTCTCTTCTACCTTCCCACAAATGTCCGAGAGTGGCCCTATTCTGAGCTACGACATTGGATTTGATAGAGCCCATACCCCATCCATGGCATCTCCTGGGCATGTGTCCCATCCCAGGATGTTCCCAGGTATCAGAGTGAAGCAGAAGGAGACTCACAAGGTCTGGCAGGCGGCTGGCTGTGCCTGAGCCAAACGGGATGGACAGAGATGCCATCCCCTGCTGTGCTGCAGGCCAGTCTGGGGCTCTCAGGGCCTCCGGGGGAAGAGAGGGACGTTGCAGTGGTTGAGTCAGTGCCTCTGAGCTCAGACTCTCATAAAAAACCTGCAGACCACAGCGGCTGGAAAGGCCGGGGATGTGATGCGCAATACAGCAGTGGTTTCTCCCTCTCTGTTTTCTGTGACCTCTTTGCGAGGCAGCTTTTGGCACTGAGGTTCACATCCTGCCCAGATCTGCCTGCTACAACAAAACGAAATTGGCTCTAGAAAAATGCCCTAGCTCCACGTGCACTTCACCGCTGAGGAGACAGAGAGGTCTAAAATCCTGATGTGCTGGTCGTTTGCAGGGCAGATACCTGTCAGCGAGGCAAACCTGACCTTGGGGATGCTCAGGATTCCCTCAGCTCATGCAGCTCCCCCCTTCCCGCTCAGCTCCCCCTCGGGACGTGTGCTGTTTTGGCTAGGGAATGCTAGTTCTTTAGTAACTCAACGTCCAGAAAAACCTGCAGTCACGCAACTATATATAGCCTGAGAGAGGCCGTGAATATGGTGACGCAGTCTGGAAGTGGTTCCTGGCTGTTCTCCAGCAGCAGGGAGCAAGGCGCGTGGCTTTTGCTTTTTAGGGGCAGTGATGTGCAGGGGACGTGGGGGCCAGAGGGTTGGCAGCACGATGGGCTCAAGAAGGGACTTCATCCTCATGTGGCTCCGAGTGCGGGCTGGTGGCGTGAGGCAGCAGATGTGATGCCACTCGTGGTGTTTGGGGCTTGGAAGGGGTTTCAGTGGTATAGTGACCTGGTCCAGGACTTCACTCAGCTGAAGCTTCCTGGTAGATGGGACTTGACCTGATATGGAGACTTGTGACATTTCATACTGTGTGTCTGGGGACCACCTTTAACCCTAAAACAGGGGTGAAGGCTCTCAGTGCTGGGACTCCTGGGAGGGTGACAGAAATGGCTCTGATCTCATCCCCTCTGGCTGAGGGGGGTTTCCTCTGGTCTGAGGACCATAGGGTCTCCTGGGCTGCGAGACCTCATCAGAAGGGATGCACAAGCCATCACCACAAATCGTGGCTCCAGCAGGGCCAAACCAGCAGGACCAGAGCGCAGCAATGAGCCAGCTAGCCCCAGCCTCCCCTGCCCCCCCATCCTACACATTGCTCTGAGGGCAGCTCACAAAGTGGTGGAGACCTCGGGCTGGACACCACACTTAGCGGCTGTCTCCCTCCTGCGCAGAGAGGCAAAGCTGGCTGTGACCGGGTGGTGGGATGGAGTCAGTGGAGACTGACACCTTGCTGGGTGCCAAGCTCATGCTGAAATGCAGGGGTGTTCAGGCTCGGCCACCTTTGCCTCGCTGTAGAGCTGGCAGCTGCTGGGAGCATCCCAAGGCGGGAGCCATGGCACTATACACCCTTCCTCTTATCCCTGTGGCAATAAGAGCTCTCCAAAGAGGAGATGGGGCACAGCAAGGGACATCTGCAATCTGGCCCCCAAACTGGCTCTCGCCACCCCCCTGCTCCAGGGACTGGACCCCACACTGGAGAGGATCTCTGTGCCGGCAGCTCCGGCATCGCCCTCCTTCCCCGCTGCCACGAGTCCTCCACTGCCCCCAGAGTCCAGGGAGCCCCCAGGGCTGGGCACGGCATACAGGTGGGATGGGGTGGTCTGTCGGCCGGTGAGAGCTGCAGCGCTTCAGCGAGGTCACGCTCTGGCCCTGCTCACGACCCAGAGCCATGCTCGGTACCTGGCTGTTGAGTGGGAACTTCTGGGGCCCTTTCCAGGCCAAAGAGTAGGTTGGCTTGACAGGATCTTTGTCTGCTACTTAAAGCCTTTTGGGATGTATCTGGGGCTGTTCATCCCCTGCATCAGCCCAGGTGGCTCACCCTGGTCAGGCCCTCGGTGTGCACCCCAAAGGGGGAAATCTGGCTCTGACCCCTACTGCAACCCGTCAGCACAGAGGGGCTTCTGCAGAGACCCAGCTCGTCGCGCCTGCCTGTGCCAAGGGAAAGGCAGGAGATTGTCAGAGCAGCCCCCCGCCTCCAGTGTGTGCTGGGAGCTGCAGTCAGCACCCCTCCACGTCTGGACCTGCAGACCTTGTCTGCAGGTTGCTTTTCCTGGGACAGATCCCCTTTGCCATGATAACAACTTGATTGTTAACACTGGAACCTACTGATGGGAATCAGAATCAGCTTCTGGTCTGCTCCACTACTGCTCTGAATGATTCTCGTAACCAAAGATCCTGAACAAGGCTGGGGAGGGCAGCAGTAAACCTGGCACACTGTCCTGGGCGGTTCGTCATGTGGACAGCCCTGGTAGGCAAAGAGCACCCTGGAAAGCAAGGCATGGGGCTGGCTTTAATGTACCTCGTAGTACTTGCCACATCCCGTTCGCTGACTGCAGGGGCAGTCCTGGTCCTCCTTACCGATGTTTGGACATGTATGGTCAGTATTATGGGAAAAAGCATGGGAGGGGTGGGTGACTAGCACCCAGCTAGAGCATCGGGACTACGCAGCCTGTCCTGCACTCTATCCCCACGTGTCCTCCCCTCTCTGCTCCAGCAGTGGTAACTCTGGATTCAGGCTTACCTCTTCCCTGCCCATACTGAGATGCAGAGCAGTCTCCTGTACATCGAAATATTAATCTGTAGGTTTTACAGTGCTGAAGGAGCAGAAAGTGCCACAGCATGAGCACTCGGAAGCAGACGGCACTGCTGCACGGAAATCTATGCCCAAATGCTCCATATCGTACCGTACAGCATATGTCTAGAGACAGGCCAACAAATTTAGACCTGAAAATGTGTATAATTGCCAGGCAGGACTCTGAGGCTGGAAGAGCTTCAAAGAAAACAGAACTCGTATGCCTTGACAGCAGTGTGGTTGTACTCTATGCATTAAGTTTAGTGGGACAAACCCTAACTTTGCATGTTGCTTAGTCCTAGCAGTGCCTGAAGGTCAAATATGGCTCACTCAAGAGCCTGCTTCAGCTGAGAAACTTGCATTACTTAAGTATTTGTTGGTTTGGCTCAAAAATAGAGCTTGCTGGGTTTAGCATGATACACAATATTCTCATATAGCTCTTTTTCTCTCTTCCTACTATCTCTGCAGCTTAGCTTTTTCAGTGCATTGCCTAGAAACTGTCCTGCAAAAGTGGAAAATGCTGTCACTGGCAGAGGATCTTCCTTTGGTCAATGACGCGTGGCTGGGAGCAGCATGCAGGACTGGTTGTGGAGACTGGTTCCCCTGGACAGCCAGCCACTCTGCCTCTCCTGGTCCCCAGCATGGGTTCTCAGGCAGCAATGCCACCATCCTCTGCTTCAACACACCCTTGTCCCCGTGGAGTCAACCACCTCGAGGGCAACCAAGACTGCAGGAGAGGCAGGGCATCTGCAGGAAGGTCAACAGCAGTGCTGCCCTGCTGGGGCAAGCAGCTTGGGGGTGGTGTTAGGTGGCCTAAATGGCTTGCACTGGCTGCAGGGTGGCCTCAGAAGTGACCTGAATTGCGGCGTGACCTACCCCAGTGGGTAATCTGTGCTGTCCCTCCCAGTAACACAGGTGGTGTCGCAGGGGTCCTGCTAGCTCCTGGGGTTGCACCACTAGCAAAGCAATGCCTGGGCATGCCCCAGGTCTGGGAGTCATGTGAGTCTGCGGGAAGGTCGGTCTTGTCAGCCCTCGTCCCAGCTTCCCTGCGCACCTCCCATCACCTTCGCTCTGCGGGATCTCCTCCCACGTCCTCTGCACACCCTAAGCCCTCCCCGGCAGTATCACCAGCCGCATCCCTGAAGCCCCTTCCCTGCAGCATCATCTCCCCAGGCTCCTGGCCCTCACTGCCAGTGCAGTGGTAAGCGTTTGGGTTCTCCCTAGCCCTTATTTTCTTTCAGAAGCCAGGTGAAACCCAGTAGATTTTAGGATCTGTATTGCCAGAGAAGAGCGAGCAGATGGTGCCCTAAAATCCCTGCGCCCCGAAGAGTGAGCTAGTGATCATTTTTGAAGCTCTCGAGATTTTTTTTTTTCCAGATCCTGCTGAGTCTGGCGAGGACTATAATTGCAGCTTGGACTGGCTGGAGAGGGCAATACCCGGATGGGCTCCCTGCCTTTCAGGCTGTAATTGGGACCTGGCGATACAAAGCACAAAGCTCTTTCCTTCCTGTTTGCTGTGCTCCCTCTGTGAAACCTTCCCCTGCCTGTGCTGTGCATGCTGGAAAATATGTAAATACCAGGGCACAGGAGAATTACTCCCTCGTGCCTGCGCCACGTCTGAAATACCCATTAAAAATATATGTTCCAAAAAGAGCACCTCTGCACCGAAGCACAAACTCTCCTGGCAATGGGGGGCTGTTTGAAGGGAGCGAGAGGGAGCGGATCAAAGGGTTTCGCCGCACACGTCGTTGGGAGAAGGGACGACG
>NW_009225378.1:9302-9814 GCF_000690835.1 Fulmarus glacialis
GAAGGGGGATGAGAGGATGGAGCAGACGGGGGAAAGGGGCTGCCGGGGCACAGGCTCGTGCAGCAATAAGCAGATCTACCGAGGAGCCTTGAGGACGCTCATCTCCCCCAGCCTGGCTATGTCAACCCAGCACCGGTGGGATGGGGCTCTGTGGCACCACCTCCCTGCCCCCCCATCCTTGAGGTCCTGTCCCAGCTCGGGATACGGGGTGACAGGTTGGTGGGGGGAGGAGGGAGTCCCAGTGCCACACGCATCCTCCTGGACCGCTCCCTGCCTCATGGCCTTGAGTGTCTGGGGAGCTAATTACACATAAATTTGCTGCAAAAGCTCCCCTTCAGCTTGGCAGGGGACACTAAATTGTCCCAAAGACCCCAAGTGATGTAGGAGCACAACCTTGTTTTCTGGGAAACCTGACAGGGGGTTCAGAGGGTCTGGGAGATGAGGACTGGTGATGCCTCCAGTCCCAGTCTGCTCCAGAAACACCCTCGGGGATGCGCCTGGGGCTGGGGGGG
>NW_009225378.1:9847-14456 GCF_000690835.1 Fulmarus glacialis
GGGATCTCTCGCAGCTCCAGCCGGTGAGAAAGGGCAACCCACAGAGACGTTTTCTTCTTCTTCAAAGGAATTCAGTGTTTGGCTGGAGCTTTCAAAGGAGATTTAAAAAGAGAAGATAAAAAAGAAAGTTAAAAGCTGCCCAGTGAGGGGTGGAAACGGGAACGTGGGGAGAGATCAGGGGCAGTGCCGGCAGCAAAGCAATGGCAGGACACTGACCAGCACTGGGAGAAGATGAAGAGAGCCTTCATCACGCGGCTGTCCAGCCAGGGCATCTATTCCCATCCTCCAACATCTGTGCCTGTCGTTGCCATCCGCAGGCTGGGTTTCCGCATCTCCAGAGCCCTGGAGAGCCCCGACCTGGTGAGAGGAGTGGGGCTGGAGGCCAGCTGCGTGGGTGACCGCGATGGGAGCTGGGGAGCAGTGCCTGGGGGATTGGGACCATCAGCATGGGAAGGGTGGGATGCAGCGGGGACGCAGAGCAAGACACCGGGAGGGAAAATGTTAATCAACTGCAGTGCCTCCCTGAAAGGAGCCAAATGTAAATGAGATAATTAAGCTATTATTTAAAGCCGGGAGACGGTGGGGACAGGCCCGGGGTGGCCGGACTGCATTTTAATCAGCTGCCTGGCTGGGGCTGGTGAGCCCGTGCTCGCGTCCCTGCCTCTGCGTTCCTGCCTCTACATCCCCACCTCTGCATCCCTGCCTCTGCTGCCAGGCTTCCTGGGTACCACGCAGCCCCTCTGTGAGCCATGGGGCTGTGGCCACGCCGCGCGCTCTCCACCTAGCCACTGCCATCCCACTTCCCCAGGTATCTGGCCAGGCCAGGGGATGAAGGGTCCAGGTGTGGGTGTACCTACGCCTGTGTTACTACCTTTCTGTGGGATTTTGGTTACGCTCCAGGAGCCCCTCTGGTGCCTCAGTTTACCTGCTCTCGCTATTTCAGATGCTAAAATCTAGTAATGAGAATAAGCAGTAGTGGTGAGGATAAATCCACCCAAGGAAAAGTAGAACATAAACGCTCCAGCGATGTTGGCTGGACTGACCTCCAAATGCGATAACCAGGCTTTGGGAGCCTTTTTTTATCTTCTTGCATGGGGTTACAAGGTGACTGGAAGAAATCTAAGTAATTGCCCTGTGGCTCAGTTTCCCCACCTCTGGAAGCAGCGCCGAGCTTTGGAGAAGCTCTCAGCACAGTGGGGAGCTCCAAGGTCACTTGTGAACTGCGGTGAGCCAGCGAATGTGGCAGGACAGGATTTTCTTCCTGCATTTCTTTGTTTTGGTCAGGAATGGAAAAGAAAACCACGTCCAAAGCCATCCACAAGGGGTATGAACTCATTTCGTTCCCTGTCATTGGGACCATCCTTTCCTGTGGTGGAAGATCTGGTTCCTGGAAGCAGAGACCTCTGAACAGCAGGGAGAAAATGAATGGTTGTTTGCTGCCTCTTCTCATATACCAACTGGGATCTAGGTGAAATGAAGTTAGTAGGGGCCAGGTTCAAAGGAAACCTGAGGAGATGTTTGGTCTGTGGAGCATCCTTAGGGGGAGCTCCTTGCTGCAGGGGGAGCGGGTGCTCCCACTTCGCATGGGAGGTGTGAGAATTGAAAGACAAAAGGAAAAAGCCCACGGAGAGCTCTTAAGCAGAAACGCAGCACCTTTCTAGCTCAGAAAACCCCACTCCATGAATGTTTGAGGATCAGGAGAGCAAGGAAGCATTACACACGCCAGCCACATTTGTGATCTCTTCCCCAGGCACCTGGCATTGGCCCCAATGGAAACAGGGGACCAGGTTAGAGGAACACCTGCTGTGTGCCTATAATACAGCCCTTATCTTTCAAGAGGCTTTCTTACTGTATGGTTAAAGAGTAAATTAAAAGCCTGATCCAGAGTGGCTTTCAAGTGCCTTACTCTTATTTAGGTACCTGATTCCTGCAATTTCCATTCCTTTGCAGAGCTGGGCCCTTAAATCCTGAAGACACTTCAGAAAATGTTATCCAGCATCCCCTCTTAGCAAAAGATTACCCCAGCGCCCTTCCACCACCATCCCACAGTCCCCCGAGCATCCAGCCGGTGACAGTGGCTGACCCCTGGCCATGCGTGGACTGGTCCGGTGCCGTGCCCCTTCCAGGGGGCTGCCAGTGCCAGCGGGGTGGCTGCAGAGGGGGCTGGTATTTCCAAAGCACGCTGCCGGGAAGCACCACGCTGACCCACCCGAGCACGAATCCAGCCTCCCTATGCTTTATTTGCCCAAAGCAGCAGTTTTTTCCTTCTCTCCACCCAACCAGCCAGGCTGCAGCTGCATCCCCTCTCCCAGGCCTGGGGAGGGACTTCAGGTGCAATCGAGCTATAAATAATCAGCACCAACAACACTGCGGTTGTGCTGCATTTTTATTTGTACGCTCAGTGTGTGCACAGGCAAGTATCGCCTTTACACTTTCTGGATTAGGAAATGGGTTTGCATCATTGTCCTCTCCCTTTTCCCCCTCCTCAGCTCGCTGGGCGAGGTGGGTGCCATCATCCATACTGGTGAGGTCCTTTTGGGTATGGTCACGGACTGTATCCAGGGCTCAGATCTCAGTGGCCCAGGGCAAGATCACACAGGTTTAGCTTGGTAGCTATGCTGGAAGTGCTTTATAGCTCGGAAACCATTTGAGGAATGAAGAAAGCAAATCCCATGTGATTTACATAGCCGATCCCATAGCGATGAGGAGGTGATGCTAAGTCTGGAGTCGCACATGGCAAGGGGTTGTGATGCCTCGGTCTGAACTGGCCATCAGATGATGTGAAACAGGGAATACAGGAGGTAAAACGGGTGGCTCTTGGTGGTTTATTTGCCATAGGAAACAATTTGCATTTCTTTTTTTTTCTGCCTGATATTCACAAGCAAGACAAAATTAGCCAAACAGCATTCCTCTGAGCTCTGAGATTTGCCTCTATGTGACTCAGTTTCCCTAACTGTGATCTAGGGATAACAACCCTTTCTTTCCAGATGGAAGTGTTTGTGCACCTCTTCCTTGAGGCAAAGCTCTGTCCAGAGCATCCAGATGGGAGAAAACTCCACACCTGCGTGTCTTTAATCCCAATTCCAGGACCAAGTGTTTTCCAAACTGCTGGTGAGCATGTTATAGGTCCATTCAATTGCATGTGCAAGAGACAAGAGGAGATGCTGACTGGACATCTGCTCTGGAGGGCACAAACACAGCCCGGTGCCTTCATCCCCCGAGGCCAGCAAGGGCCCAAGCAGTGGACCCCAGGGTACAATTCATTCTGTGCTGAAGGAGATGCTGCAAGAGCTCAGAGGAAGCCTCACAGTACCTTGGTCTCTCTGCCTGTGAAGGAGCCATCCAGGATGGGCAACCTTCATTTGTAGAGGTCTACTTGCAGATATCTTGAGGTCACAGAGGTGAGTCCTAGCCTTGTTGTGTCTGTATTGAGCAGAGAAGGGAGGTCACCTGCCCTGAAGCTCCACATCATCCTGAAGCGCTTTTTCACACATCTCCTTTGGGGTGGAAGTGTGGCTGTGAGGTGGCCAGGCTGGGGCAGGGCTGTGGACCAGGGTTGGGTGGCACCTGGTTACATTGCAAGGTTGGACTTGTGCCTGGAGGGGGAAAGCTTGGTGCCACAGCTTGCAGCGCTGGCGCAGCTTAGCAGGCTTCCAACAATGCCACTGGCATAAGTGGTCTGCTGATACTGGGTGGTGGGCTGGGGGGGTTGGGGGTGGCTTTTACAGCCTGCACAGTGATTCTAGGCAAATCCATCTCAGGATCAGGTGAAACTAAATAAAAAAACAACTCAGTGCCCCAAGCACATGTGAAGTTGTTTTCTCAAGGGTTTGTCCAAACGCTGAAGTTCCCATTCTCCCAGCAGGAAGAGGAGAGAAAAAAAATCCAGGCACAAAAGCCTTAGGAGCAGGCACTGGCTGGCGAGGGTGGGAAGGGGGCCAGAGCTGGGCGTCGTGCAGTGGCAGTAATTTTCCACACGCGATGGATTAGGTGAGGCTCTCGGTCAGGAGTGAATTCTGGTTTTTTTCCCCTTCTTCCCCACCTCCAGAGACCGGTGTTGGATGGGAGCCCGGGAGAGGCAAGATAAAGGTCTCCTCTATCAGACAGCTGTTGAAAGATCTCAAATAAAGAGGCAGGCATCGCTCAGAAACTGTTAGAGGCAGCAAATGTGAAGGGTAAACTGCAGGACAGGTACTGTTTTTCACCTTGAGAGGCCTTTGAAGATACCTCCTCTCCTGGCCGGGCAGCGTGCCTGACCTCCAGCTAACTGGGGCTCTCCGGGGCTTGGCGAGCTGCTGCCCCGGTAGGATGGGCAAGCTGTGCTTGCCCAAAGCACGGCAGCTGCCTTGCCAGCCAGAGGGGGGAGAGCATCATTTTGCATCCGGCGGGAAGCAGGGATGGGGTAACCCTCCACTGGGGTAGGGTAACCTCAGACCCTCTGTCCATCCCTCCCGTGGTCCCCAGGGCTGGTGGCTGCCCCGGGGGGCGTGCAGCCAGCTGAGCCGAGCTCATATCCTGGCACAGTCGCATCCAACCCTAACCCCGTCCTTGCCGTCCCTTATGTCTCAGCCTGGACAAGTCCCAGCGCATGCCAGACTGCCCCCTCCCT
>NW_009225378.1:14615-14831 GCF_000690835.1 Fulmarus glacialis
TCAGATCTCACGCTCCAGGGAGCAATTCGCTTCCCCATGGGAAAGCGTGAGATGCTTGCGCTGGGCCTCACACGTGGCTCCCCCCCTGCGGCGCGGTGCCTGGCGGGGCACGGAGGGCACGCCAGCGAGGCGGCAAGGATTGCTGGGGCTGCTGGGCAAGCATGCTGTGCTGGGCTCTGCCCCAAGACAGAAGGTGCTGGCTGGGCCACCCCAGTG
>NW_009225379.1:0-1509 GCF_000690835.1 Fulmarus glacialis
TTCAGGCACCCAGGTCCGCCTCCCCCCAGGTTCCCCGGGCCAGGAGGACCCCCAGGACCGATGCCTGGACCCATGCACCCCGACATGCACCCTGACATGCACCCCGACATGCACCCCGACATGCACCCGGACATGCATCCCGACATCCACCCATGCACCCGGACATGCACCCGGATATGCACCCGGACATGCCGATGGGTCCGGGAATGAATCCCGGCCCTCCGATGGGTCCCGGACCCCCCATGATGCCCTACGGACCGGATGATTCCCCCCACTCCGGCATGATGCCGCCCGTCCCACCGGCGCAAGGTTTCTATGATAATTTCTACCAGCAGCAAGAAGGTCTGGAGATGGATCGTGGCATGATGGGAGACCCAGGTACGTCCCGAGGATCCGCCGGGATCGGCTCTTAGGTGCTTTGCCGGACATGCCGGCTCGGAGATGGGTTGTTCCCGGGATGCCCGGGCACAGCGGCAGGCCGAGAGAGGGAAAAATTAGGTTGTTTTCCACAGCTTTGAGGTTTTCTTTTAACACGTGATGATCTTTCCTCGGCAGAAGACTACGGTGGTTACGAGGACATGGAAGGGCCTCCCGGAGAGCACATGTTCCCTGATCCGTCCTTGGATCACGATGCCTTGTGCGAAGGAGGCCCGCCCGGCTTACCGAAACCACCGGGCAGCATCCCCGATTTCATGCCGTCGGCGCAAAGAGCGCTTTACTTGAGAATCCAGCAGAAGCAGCAGGAGGAAGAGGAGAGAGCTCGGAGACTGGCCGAGAGCAATAAGCAGGAACGCGAAAATGAGGAAGGCAAGTAGCAAAATACAACGTTTTCCATTCAAAGCCGCCCGCGCGACAGGGGGATAACTTGAATCTGCATCCGTTTCTACCCACCCAGAGGTGTCATCTCCGAAAAAGAGGGGGCCTTCGGAGAAATGGGGGTGTCAGGGAGGAATTCTTTGGGGAACAAGGGGTGCTGAGCGCCTCAGAGAAAATCCCCAGCATCGAAAGAGCGGGTTACTGGTGAAGGAAGAGAAGCAGGTCTGCCGAAGAAATGGGATCGGCTGGCCAGGAGGTGAAGGAGATAGGGTTGCTGGCTGAAATTGTGGTGAAATTGGAGTCTGCTGCAGGCAGGAGGAAGAGGAAGAGAGGGATGCTTACGGCTCTCCGCTAATTTGGGGTGTAAAAACGAGGGAGGCCGAGGCTGTCCCGTGTGGTCCCCCGTTGCGGCGAAACACAGGGACGGTTGGGAATTTGAACAGCGCTGAGTTGAGAGGGGAGCGGGGACGCATTTTGGGGACCCTCTCATCGGCGTTACGGCTTGACCGTGCTTTTAATTGCCTTTTATCAGCTGCTTTCTCTTCTCCTTCCTCCCAGGAGATACTGGTAACTGGTATTCCAGTGACGAAGACGACGGTGGAAGTAGCGTCACCTCCATATTGAAAACCCTAAGGCAACAAAGCTCCGGCAGACCTCACGTCCCACCTTCCCACGGAGAAATCGGGCCACCCT
>NW_009225379.1:1592-1994 GCF_000690835.1 Fulmarus glacialis
ACCGCCGCCCTTCCCGTCCCGTCTCCCCCCGGGGATTCGGGCCCCACCGATCCCAGGCTCGCGCGACACATTCCCTCCTCCGTCCCCAAACCAGAAGCTCCTCATTCCAGCGTCGTCGGCGGTCAGAAACCCCCCCTGCTCCCCGACGAGGAGGAAGGGGAAAGGGCTCTACGGGATAAACCGGTCAACATCCCCCTGGATGCTCTCCCGGGTCATTCCCTGCGGGATCCCCGCTCCCAGCTGCAGCAGTTCAGTCACATCAAGAAAGACGTCGTCCTCAACAAACCCAACTTTGCCCGGATGATCCTATGGAGCCCGGAGGATCTGATTCCGCTACCGATCCCAAAGCAAGAGTTTATTCCCGTCCCGGCTGCCCTTCAATCCATGCCTACCCTCGATCCG
>NW_009225380.1:0-803 GCF_000690835.1 Fulmarus glacialis
AAATAAAAACAAATCTTAAAACACCTTCCGCCACCCCTTCCTTCTTCCCAGGCTTAATTTCACTCCCGATTTTCTCTGCCTCCTCTCCGCGAGTGGCTCAGGGAAACGGGGAATGGGGGTTGCAGTCAGTTCATCACACTTGCTACCTGCTTCAGCGTGTGGTCCCTCCCACGGGAGACAGTCCTCCACAAACTTCTCCAACATGGGTCCTTCCATGGGGTGCAGTTCTTCAGGAACAGACTGCTCCAGCGTGGGTCCCCCATGGGGGTTACAAGTCCTGTCAGCAAACCTGCTCCAGCGTGGGCTCCTCTCTCCATGGGTCCACAGGTCCTGCCAGGAGCCTGCTCCAATGTGGGCTTCCCATGGGGTCACAGCCTCCTTCGGGCATCCACGTGCTCTAGCATGGGGTCCTCCATGGGTTGCAGGTGGATATCTGTTCCACCGCTAACCTCCATGGGCTGCAGGGGGACAGCCGGCCTTACCATGGTCTTCACTATGGGCTGCAGGGGAATCTCTGCTCAGGTGCCTGGAGCACCTCCTCCTCCTTCCTCTTCACTGACCTTAGTGTCTTCAGAGTTGTTTCTCTCACGTACTCTCACTTCTCTCTTCGGCTGCAGTTGTGCAGGGTTTTTTTTCCCCTTCTTAAATATGTGATCACAGGGGCACTACCACTGTCACTGATGGGCTTGGCCTTGGCCAGCAGCAGGTCTGTCTTGGAGCCGGCTGGCATTGGCTCTCTCAGACATGGGGGAAGCTTCTAGCAGCTTCTCACAGAAGCCACTGCTGTAGGACCCCTCCCTACC
>NW_009225380.1:911-5178 GCF_000690835.1 Fulmarus glacialis
ATTTTTGCTCCGGCGCCTGGAGCACCTCCTCCCCCTCCTTCTTCACTGACCCTGGTGTCTGCAGAGTTGCTTCTCTCATGTATTTTCACTCCTCTCTTCCGGCTGCTATAGCGCAGCAACTTTTTTTCCTTTCTTAAATATGTTATCCCAAAGGTGCTACCACTGTTGCTGATTGGCTCAGCTTTGGCCATCCATCTTGGAGTCGACTGGCACTGACTCTATCAGACATGGGGGAAGCTTCTCGTATCTTCTCACAGAAGCCACCCCTGTAGCCCCGCTGCTACCAAAACCTTGCTATGCAAACCCAATTTTAAAATGTGCACTACCAGTTTCTATGCAATATTTTATCTTTTCTCCTTTTTAACTCCTTTGTGTTCTGTTCTCCCACTAAATCTACACTTGTTGACCTTGACAATAAATGCAGATCATAGAATCATAGAATAGTTTGGATTGGAAGGGACCTTTAAAGATCATCTAGTCCAACCCCCTTGCAATGAGCAGGGACATCTTCAACTAGATCAGGTTGCTCAGAGCCCCATCCAGCCTGACCTTGAATGTTTCCACGGCTGGGGCATCTACCACCTCTCTGGGCAACCTGTTCCAGTGCTTCACCACTCTCATTGTAAAAAAATTCTTCCCTATATCTAGTCTGAATCTACCCTCTTTTAGTTTAAAACCATTAGATCACAACAGGCCCTGCTAAAAAGGCTGTCTCCATCTTTCTTATAAGCCCCCTTTAAGTACTGAAAGGCCGCAATAATGTCTCCCCAGAGCCTTCTCTTCTCCAGGTTGAACAAACCCAACTGTCTCAAACAACCCAACTCTCTCAGGTGTTTGTATTAGATGTAGGCCAATGCACTAACAAGAAAAATCAAGGTAAAGAACATTAGAACAAGCCATAAAAGGGATTTGAAGCTGAGAAGAAAAACTTTCACTTAGAAAAAATGGTATCGGACAAAGGTATCTGCAAAATAAATAGTGTAGGAAATCTCGTTGCTTCTTTTTTTTTCCTCTCCATTAAGATGGCATTCTGGTGGGACAACGTCTCTGCAACCCAGGTTTCTATGAGCATCTTTAAAGTGCACTGTTAAAGCTCCTTCTGAGGATATCAGGAACATGAAATATGTGCAGTATAATTCTTGTGGCACCCGGCCACAATTCTCATGTCCAAATTCAAACTGCTAAAAAGCTAATGGTGGCATTGGTCTATCAGAATTTGTACATTTAAAACATAGGCCTCTAAATCATCTTTTTCTTCTCTTTACAAGTTATTAGAGTCTACCTGCATGCTGTGGTCTAACAAACTCCATGAATACTTAGCCTTGACATCTTCTCACTAAGTCAAAGACACTAAATCAAGAACCATGCACAACCCTGTTCCTTGACCTCAGTCCAACAAAACACAGAGTTCTACAGTCAGTTTGCATTTGGTTAACTAGAAACAGGACAGTAATAATGTGCTTCTATAATTTCAATACTTTCAATACTTAAAAGCAGACCAGTTACTTACATTACCTACTTGTCCTACCATCTAGAACGACGTCTTCCATCACAGAGATTTTTTTTCAGGTTAAAAAAAGATGGAGTTTAATTGTCTTGACTTCAGTAAGGGGTGATGGGTAGGCATCTGGCAGCTGGCCAACATTAACCCATCACAGCTACCTTATGATTTTTGTATGCTCAAGGTTGCTGATAAACCATTTGAGCAAATCCAGAAATTTTGTATGTTGCTGTGCATCGATGTTGCAGCTACAGTTACTACCTATTGTAGATCTCAAAGTGTAACGATTTTTTCCCTATATATTCAAAAGGAAGGTAGTGGCAAAACAGTGACAGAAAAAAATACAGCCTAAACAGAGGCCCATATTATAAGAGCTCCTAAGTCCTGAAAAAATGCTCATGCATAATTCTGTTCAATTACAGCAATATTAAAATATCAATTACAAGGAATATAAACCATATTAACATTGACTATAAACTGAATACTTGTTTTTAATTGTGCACACAGCAGAGTACAGCTAAGTATATTCTCTTAAACAAAGGAAGATAAATACCAGTCTAGCACTTTGTTAAAAATGCAGTGACAGTAGAATGAGTTGTATGAGTCTGCAGATGCTGCAGGTGAAGACAAGGCAACCCGATGGCATGTACAAGAGTTGTTAATAGTTTACTTGCATCCCTGGGAGAAAGAAAATGTCTGGTTTTCAGAAACATCGTCTTGGGAAGCCTTTTGCAAAGGAAGTTCCACATATTAATAATTCAGTTTTACTAATCAGCACTTTGGAATTTTGACTTTTGGCTTTCCTCTTTGGATTTTAATCCAAGATCAATTGATTTTGCTGGTAAATGATCCAGAGTTCTTCCCCAGCATAAACTGACTGAGAGATGTGTTTGAAAAGGGACTGAACATCAGCCTCTGACTCAGAAATATCACATACACTGAAAGATGGCTTGACTGGCTACCTTGCTTTCCCCTGGCATGGAAATACTTCTGAATGGTTCACAATCAGCACAATCTGCTTCTGTATGTTGGTTTTCTCAGCCTTCTTAAAGGGAACATATCTGGCTCATGATTAGAAGAAATAGAATGTGGATAGAAAAACTGCAGTGCTTCTCCACACAAATCTCCACATAAACTCTAGTAGATACATTGTTCCAGGTGGCATGCCTTGGAGATAACCCTGGAACAAAGGATTCATCTTTCCAGCTGAAATAAAAAATTAAACTTTTACAATTTCAACATTATATAAGATTAATATTAAAACCAAGAAGAAACATTCTATGTTTTCCTTAGCATGATTTCACCAGGATAAAGTTTATATTTGTTTCAAGTCTCTTGTGACCATTTTTTGTTCTTATATTAACACTCGTGTAGCCCACTTACTTTTGGGTCGTTCTCTTTTGCCCCCACAAACATGCCCTTCAAATACTCCTGAAAACATACCATTTTTTCCATCTAGGATGAGAACCCAGAAAAATATGATAGATTTATTATACAACTCCTAGTATGACATTCAGTTTCACTAGGCAACAATAGTCATCAACCTGAGTAATCTAAATCTATAATTTTATTTTACAAAATGCACATTTATAATATGGTATATATAAATGTGCGTATACCTGGAAAGATAGTTTCCATCAGTATGAGATTCAATAAATCATAAGCTACTTTAGACAATTACAGCAATTCAGGGACCAGCATATGACAAGTTGAAATATGTTTAAAATGTAGTTTTCTTTAAAATATAGACAACATTTTAGCAACTCTAATCTAAAAGCTTCAATATCTTGATTTTACTTTCCATTGCCCCTAGCAACACAGGGGTTTAGGGACAGAGAAGACTATTTGAGATATAGAAAGGTATAAAGGTGGGAATCTGCAAGGATTTTGCCTTTTAAATCTCTATTAGACCTCTATTTCACAGTTCAATTTTACAAACTCTGTATTGAGGAAGATAGCAATAGCTGATATATTCAAACCTCCTGACCTGACGAAAAATCCCACTGGTACTACAACAGAATATAAAAGGAATAGCCCTGCCCAGCATGGTCAGTGTTACCCCTGCCCTTGTTGTAAACTCAGGGGTAAGACGAATGCAAAAAGTCGTCAGAAAAGAGGGCTTATAAACATTTTTAATTTTGGGGAGAATACCAGCCAAAATCTGGTAAGGTGTTAGTGTTAAACACTGTACTTAACTGTGTGCCAGCATGCAAGTTTAGGTTCTGGTCCTGTTTAATTTTCCAGGATAGTTGCAGACTTTGAAGAAGGCTGAAAGAGTTGGCATTCAGGATACAGAAGAAAAAGACAGTCATAGCATAGCACAGTTCGTTGTGAGGGTCTTCACTGTAGGTGGATCAAGCTGGAGTTAGGAAATTCAAACAATGCAGTACATAGGTATTCCTTAGAGGTAGATGACACAAACAGTAAGGCAGAGAAAATTGAGCTTCATAGAAAGAAGTAGAGAGACTTGGCTCCAAAGAGTTCTAACTCTTTTCCTGTGAGGCAGCTCCTAAATGGATCAATCAAATCTGTTACTCCCTATGGTAGGGGCTACCTACGTGCACAGGTATTATAGCTAATGGCAATATACTAAACACATACTATGATTATAATCATGATTGTTTCATATGCTTACCAAGATAAAGTTCTGGCCTGCCATTAAAGTCATGCTGTGCTCTCCTTGCTGTTTTTTGCCCATTTTTACAAACAAAATACTCTTTTTTCCGATTAACTATTGTTTGTGTTTGTCGTGGTTTAACCTGGCAG
>NW_009225381.1:0-416 GCF_000690835.1 Fulmarus glacialis
CACGGGATTCCCAGCCCGCAGGCAGCCGCCCGGAGCAGTGCAGGGACACGAAGGACAGCCAAAAGGATGCCACGCAAGCAGAGTTACAATTACTGAAATACCAGTTTGCATTTATTCTCCCAATCACGCAGTTCAGTTTACTGGTGCTAAGTCCATGACCAATGCAGACTCGAAGAAGGCGTTACTGGCAGAGCTGGGCAGAGGCGCTGCCCCAGCGCAGGTCCCGGGAGCAGAGCGCTTCTAGCAGCGGCCGAGCCCGGCTCTGCACACAGACGGGGCTGAAAGCTGCCCTGGGAAAGTCTGTATAAAATGCTGGTGTGTGCTGCCCGCACGGCCGAGGGGAGGGGGCAGAGCGCCCGAGGACCCTGCAGACCCCACACACAAGCTGTGGGCAGCAGCCAGCAGCACCTCCCTCT
>NW_009225381.1:451-821 GCF_000690835.1 Fulmarus glacialis
TGCCCACAGCTTGTGTGAGGGGGCAGAGCGCCCGAGGACCCTGCAGACCCCACACACAAGCTGTGGGCAGCAGCCAGCAGCACCTCCCTCTTCTGCGGCCCCTGCCTGGAGCTGGAGAGGGAGAGCAAATACCGTGGCAATCCCCCCCAGGAGAGGCGAAACCAGGGAGATCGGTACAAAACGGGGCAACACGGAGAGCTACGCAAATGCCCGGCCATAGTGAGCAGCGGGGACTGAAGGCACTGGCCCCTCACGGCCCCAGGGTCATGCAGGGACACCCCACAGGCTTGGGTGGCAGCTCTCGTGCGGAGGGTTCGGGGCAGGTACTGGCACCATGAGGTCCCGCTTCGGCCGTCTGCCAGCGGTGCAG
>NW_009225381.1:843-1178 GCF_000690835.1 Fulmarus glacialis
GCCCCCCCGGGCTGCAGACGACAGCGGCCAGCCTCTGCGCTTCTTGTTCTTCCGGACCTGCAGGCCTGCACGGGTGGCCATCTCGAAGACCTCCCGCACGCCCTCCTTCGTCTTGGCCGAGCACTCAAGGTAGCCGAAGGCGTTGATCCTGTTGGCCATGTCCCTCCCCTCCTCTGCCTTCACCGGTTCCTAGAAAGCATCAAAAAGGGGGTTCAGGAGCATCACCAGAAAACAGCAGCAAAAGCACAGTGACTGCCCTTGGGGCACCCAGCCCGTAGCGCCAGGATGTGGCACGGCAAAGGGGAGCCCCGCGAGGCGGCACGGGGAGAGGCGGG
>NW_009225381.1:1238-1782 GCF_000690835.1 Fulmarus glacialis
CGTGTGCTCGTCGTTCCGCAGGTCCTTCTTGTTCCCCACCAGGATGATGGGCACGTTGGGGCAGAAATGCTTCACCTCCGGCGTCCACTTCTCAGGGATGTTCTCTGCAACGAGCACATGTGGACCCCCCTGAGCCACGGGGCCTTGCAGCTGCGGGAACCGGCGCCGGGCTTTTCCCACGGGAAGCTCGTCCCACAGCATCCTCCTCTCCCACCACCTCCACCAAGCCAGCAAGTTCCCAGCATCTTCCTGGAGCGCAGGCAAAGCCAGGAGATGGAGGGGAGGGAGTGGCATCCCCCAGAGGGGTGGCACGGGGGCTTCCCAGACCCCGGAGGGTTTAGCAGCAGCACCCAGTCCAGGGTCCCCCAGGGAGCCCCAGGTCCCCCCTCGCTACCTGGTCCTTACCAAGGCTATCTGGGCTGTCGATAGAAAAGCACATGAGGATAACGTCCGTGTCCGGGTACGAGAGGGGCCGCAGCCTGTCGTAGTCCTCCTGTCCCGCCGTGTCCCACAGGGCCAGCTCCACCTGGGAGGGGGGAGGGAC
>NW_009225381.1:1794-2290 GCF_000690835.1 Fulmarus glacialis
CAGGCTCCACCTGGGAGGGGAGAGGGACACAGCTCAGCAGCTTGCAAATGGCTCGGCAGGCCAGGAGTGAGCAGGTTTATCTTCCTCAGTTATAGCTACAGTCTTCCTCAAACTGGGGCAGGTTCAGGGTGACCCAGAAATGCGGGAGCTGCGGGGCACCCCAAGCGCTGCGGGTGCATCCGAGCCGTGCGTACCAGCCCACGTGGCAGCGCCGGGCAGTGGCACTGCCAGCGCGGGACCATGGGAGCGAGGGGACGGGAACAGCTCCAGCACCCCGCGACGGTCCTTACCTGCTTCCCATCTACCTCTATGTCGGCAATGTAGTTCTCGAACACAGTCGGTACATAGACCTCGGGGAACTGGTCCTTGCTGAACACGATCAGCAGGCACGTCTTTCCGCAGGCACCGTCTCCCACGATCACCAGCTTCTTCCTGATGGCTGCCATCGCTGCGGGGACAAGAGAGGGTGAGCGGGACAGAGCAGGCGCAGGGAACC
>NW_009225381.1:2413-2622 GCF_000690835.1 Fulmarus glacialis
GGGGGAGGGGGAAGGGCCAGCCGCAGGCAGCCCACGCTCCCAGCCCCTCCTGGGCCCCCGTGCCCCGAAGTTTCTTGCACGACCACCCGGGAGGGTACCGGGCACGGGCACCTGGGCACGCCCCAGCGTGAGCAGCCGGTGACCGCCAGGACAGAGGCTCTCCCAGCCTCTTGCCGGGCACACTCCAGCTCCCGCACACAGCCCGCACG
>NW_009225381.1:2917-5100 GCF_000690835.1 Fulmarus glacialis
AGCCAACTGTCACACCGATGCCCCGGCAAGGGCCGGTGGCTGCACGCAGGGACCTCGTGCAAGACGATGAACTGCTCTGCCTTACCCACCCCGCCGGGCAGCAAGGCTCCCGCCCCGGCCATCCATCCCTCCCGCGCTGGGCTTTCTCGCTGTGCCACCACCCCAGGCAAAGGGGATTTTTGACGGAGTTGTATACACATACTGGACTGTCACACCGATGCCCCGGCAAGGGCCGGTGGCTGCACGCAGGGACCTCGTGCAAGACGATGAACTGCTCTGCCTTACCCACCCCGCCGGGCAGCAAGGCTCCCGCCCCGGCCATCCATCCCTCCCGCGCTGGGCTTTCTCGCTGTGCCACCACCCCAGGCAAAGGGGATTTTTGACGGAGTTGTATACACATACTGGTTTTATTTTAGATTATAAATTCTTCAGGGCAGAAACTCTACTCTGGATTTCACCTGGGCATGCTCACCAGCTCCCAAATAATCTGATCAGCAGCTGGAACGTGCCAAGCCGAGCTCTCGGAGGTCCGGGCAAGCACGACCTGCGCGCCTGGCACCTGGCGCCGGGCTGGCCCCGTCCCAGCCTGTTTGACAAAGGAGCCTTTGCCACATAACTCCAAGAGCCAATGCTGGCACCGGCAGCAGGAGAAGCTGCCAGCCATCACTCAGCAAACAGAGCTGAAATCCTGCAGTAAAGCAGGCTGCTTTCTGCCCCAAGAAAAAAGGATGCAGTCCTGCAAGTAAAACTATGCTTTTGCATCCTTGAGTTTCAAAAGGAGATTACAGCTGAGCCTGGGAATCGCCCAGGATGACGCCATGAAACGCCTGCTGTGGCGTCTGAAGGAGGCACGAGAAAATCACATCCCTCCCCGACCTTGGGCCCAAAATCTCTTTCCCATCCCCAGCTTCCCAAATGCTTCAGTCCAAAGAGCCGGACCCACTCCTTACGCACCCGCAGCACATCACCAGCAATCCGTCCCTGCAGAAACCCCGGGCGACGTGCACTGGCAGTGCAGGGTTTAACCCCTGGGAAGGTGCATGCTGCTCTGCAGGCTGGGGGAAATTAGAGGGGACCAGAGAACTGCTCACGAAGGCAGGGACGCTCCATGTCCTCCAGCCAGCCCTGCCCCTCTCCAAGCCCCCTCTGCCCGGGGGCGGCAGGACTGGAAGGGGCAGGTTGTGCTTGGAGCCTTGGGGAGGTTCAGCGGGAATCACCATGCGGGAATGACACACGCACCTATGCTAATGCACCGAGCTGCAAGCGCTGGGAGCGGATCACGCTGGGATCACACTGGGAAGGCCCGGCCACCGCAAGCTTTGCATTTAACCAGGGCACTGACACCGAGCCTGGCGCCTGCCCCCTCCCGTGGCGATCACACCCGCACCCTGCGCCAACAGAAGAGAGAGGAAAAGAGAAAAAACCGAGTCAGGCTGCATCGTAATTAGCTGCAAGGGAAGGATTAAGAAATTAGACTCAGTGGCTGACTTGCATTCCAAAAGCAGCCTGAAGAGAGCTCCTCTCATCTGCATACTTAGCAGGTCACCGCTAAGCTCCTGCCTGGAGGAAACCTCCCCAGGGCTGTCACACAAACCCCTGGGAAGTCTCGGGGACCACCCCAGCTCTCACAAACTAAACTGCCCAACCGACCGTGTGGTTGGGGCAGAAGAGAGAAAGGTTTCACCCAAATCCAGGCCAGAGCCTGCTATAGCCCCAGGTCTTTGCAGGTTACAAGCACTTTGGCTTACGAGCCGAAGGAGGAATGGTTCGTGGCTGCTGAGTGCTGTGGGGCCATTAATAAAAATAGTAAGCCGGCACTTGTAAGGTGAGAAGAGCGAGGACGAAGGGCCCCATCCGGCAGGATCCGGCACTCCTCAACCAGGAGCCTCGGCGTTAAGCACATATCCCAGCAGAGCAGCATGTCTATACAGAGGGTGAGCACGTTTGTGCAACGCTGAAGTTAAAGAAAAAACCTAAAGTGCCCAAAGGGTCCCAATACTGGGGACTGCGCGCGGAGGGGAAACCCTCGGCACGGCTCCCATCCCCTTTCCTCGTGCCCTTCTGCTCCCGCCGGCCCCAGCTGGGCCAGGGACGCCCGCAGCCCCACGCACGGGAGCTCATCCTGAGGAGACACGACGTTTGTATTGTGGAGCCAGATAAAAGGGCTGGAGGAGTCTGCTGTC
>NW_009225381.1:5144-5345 GCF_000690835.1 Fulmarus glacialis
GAGGGAAAGCTCTCGAGGACAGTGTATCCCTGGGGACACAAGAAACACATCACCCCTGTTGCAAACCATCCTTCTCGTCTGACCAAAGGCTCAT
This sequence comes from Fulmarus glacialis, assembly GCF_000690835.1. Lineage (NCBI taxonomy): Eukaryota > Metazoa > Chordata > Aves > Procellariiformes > Procellariidae > Fulmarus > Fulmarus glacialis. The sequence continues at coordinate 5,239 of NW_009225381.1, forward strand.
CCTCTCTCCAGCCATCATCTCCACAGCACAGAAAAAGGAGAGCTCATGGGCAAAAAAATCTATTTATTTAGACAGAAGGTTCCTTTGCCCACAGCAATATGTGACTT
>NW_009225382.1:0-317 GCF_000690835.1 Fulmarus glacialis
GAGGAGACCCTCATTGTCTCCCCCACGGAGAAAAGGCTCTTTAGGGCCGATCACCAAATGTCTTTCCATGGCCTTAAAATCCCCAAAGCTGCACATCGTTGTTTCTGTTGGTTTCCGTGTTGCAGTGATGCCTCGGAGCCGCTCGTGGACAGGAAGAGGAGACCCTCATTGTCTCCCCCACGGAGAAAAGGCTCTTTAGGGCCGATCACCAAATGTCTTTCCATGGCCTTAAAATCCCCAAAGCTGCACATCGTTGTTTCTGTTGGTTTCCGTGTTGCAGTGATGCCTCGGAGCCGCTCGTGGACAGGAAAGAGCAA
>NW_009225382.1:905-1519 GCF_000690835.1 Fulmarus glacialis
TCCAAGCGCGATGGAGATGGACCCTGCTCCGGAGGCGGCCGGCTCCAAAAGGGCTCTGGTTTTCATCAGGGCGGTGGGTAAATGACGTTTGAAGGTGCGCTCTTGGAAACGTCTTGGCTTTTAGAAACCAGAAACAGCAGCCGAACGCGTTCAGCTTATGCTGGGAAAATTGGTCTCTGCTGCCACAACACCGAAGGTGGTTGTTCCCAGGGCTTTGCCCAGAACTGGTTATTTTTGCTGCTTGCCTTGTGCAGCCAAAATAGATGTTTGTTACGTTTTTCCCAATTGTTTAGGAGGCAGCCCCCCACGGCTACTGCCCCCCACCCTCCCATAGGCTCTCGGGTCTCCGATGCCTGGTGGGTCCCTGTCACCGGGGTGGGACATGGAGGGGGATGGGATGAGATGATGGCAGCGTGGGATCACCTCTCACCATGGCTCGGTGCCCACCCGAGGCATGGTGTGACTCCCGCTGTGTCCCCCTCCTCCCTTGCAGGTGGGATTCCTGAAGATCCTCCACAAGTATGAGATCACGTTCCTCCTGCCCCTGGTGCAGAGGCTGGGGAAGGACATCTGTGCCGTTCCCCTCCCCAACCTCAACCTCCGAGTCATCGGCA
>NW_009225382.1:1542-2262 GCF_000690835.1 Fulmarus glacialis
GGTCCCTCCCTTTGTCCCCTGCTTTGTCCCCATGGCGCCTGTTGTGCTGGGTCCCGGATCCTGCCCTTACTTCGACGCAGCCGGCGAGGGGTGAGCAGCGAGGGGCCGGGGGGGCTGCCAGACCCAGATGTACCCCGAAGTGCCTGTGGGGGTGGCAGGGGTGTCTGGCTCATGCTGGAACCCTGTGGGGAGCACAAACCAAGTGCTCCCATGGGTTGGGAGGCAGCTGGCAGCCCCCTGGTCCCAGGTGCACCCGTGGCCGTTTGGGTTGAGCCCTTGCCAGGCGTGGGGGGGTGATTCCTCTTGCCTGGGGAGCCCGGAGCGCCCCGGGAGCCCACAGGGACGGCTTTTATTGCCGGGGGGTTTGCTGCCTCGTGGGAACTGAGTGTCCTCCAAAGCGCTTTCCAAACCCCAAGCCTCGTCCTTCCCCTGAGCACGGGGGGGTGGCAGGCTGATTGGGCTGTCTCCGACCCACGGGGCTTTGGGGACAAATCCCGCTGCGCCCCGCGCCAGCCGCTAGCGATGAGGGTGGCATTTGGTCCTGGCACTGCCCAGGGTGGCCGGGTCGGGCCGCATCGCGGTGCCCATCCCTGCAATGCTGCATTGGAGAGCTTTACCCCATGGAGAAAGAATCTGTGTTTCCACTGCGCCTGCCGGGAGACGCCCGACCCCGACCCGCGTGCTTGGAGAGCGGCTTTTGTGGCATTTTAATCCAGGAAC
>NW_009225382.1:2331-2635 GCF_000690835.1 Fulmarus glacialis
TGGGTGGGTGTTGTTGCCTGTCTGTGTGGTGGGGGGGTCGCTTCTCCGTCTGTCTCCAGGCTTCTTGCTAATTCTCTTGTTGTAGAGGAAAGGAGAATAATGTCCTGCAACGTAAGCACTCGACGTGGGTCTGTGCAGAGGCACTATCTGGGCTTTGGTTTGTGCCGTGTCTGCGGCGCCTCAGCCCCAGCTGACCCCATGCTGGGGGCCAGGCACGTGGCAGCCCCCCGGGATCGTGGCTGAAGCGCTGGGATCCCTCCGGCTGCTCTGCCCCTTCCTTCCTCCCTGTCATTCCTCGTTCCCC
>NW_009225383.1:0-12356 GCF_000690835.1 Fulmarus glacialis
GTTGTTTGGGGTTGGCTCCTCCTGTGAGAAACTGTTCGTGTGAGTGACACTTCCCCGACCCTGCTGGTGGTTTTAGTCGTAATTCTTCAGTTTTGATCAAAATTATCCGTAACAAGGGGTAAAAGAGGAAGCTGCTTGGGGTTCCTGAGAAGAGAAATGTGGCTTAAAGCCCGAGTAATTCTAAATATATATAGATATCTCTGTGCTCAAACCTAGGGCAGCCAGAGACCTGCTCAGAAACGCGGGGCGGGAAGGAGGAGGTCACGGAGCAGACCCGGGTGAGGGCGGGTAACGCATCGCCTCCGCCCCGGGCAGCTGCACCCGCCGCCTCTCCTCCCCGGTGTCGGTGGTGAGTCCGCAAGGACCGCATCTGACACGCCAACGGAGGAATTTTTACAGACCGATCTCGGGTTTCCGAGCCTTCCGAAGGGGCTGCCCTGGCGGACAGGGCCCCCGAGGGCAGCGGGGTGTCGGGTCCCTGGACGGGGACACCAGGGTTCACTGGGGATGGCCTCGCCTGCCTGGTGTGCCCTCATTCCTACAACCGGGTGACGATAAAACGCGTGTACGGCCTCCCCATGATGGTGATGCCAGTCTGAAACACCCTCAGTGTGCTACAAAGCAAAACAGATCCTGTTAGGAAGTGATGTCTGTTTTGTCCGTGATTTTAATCCCTTTGGTTACATGATAAAGAAAAGCAAAACAAAAAGGCTGAGAACACTCACGCTGCCTTCATTATTTTAAATGCAGTTCACTTCTTAGAAGTTGTGTAACTTCCTTTTTTGCAACACCTCATAAGAATTGTGTTTACTGTGCTGTCTGTGCTAATAAAGAAAAAATTAAAGAAATAAAATCTCTTTCTGTGGCTTTGCAGTAGAGGACTCAAAGCCAGAGGATGGTATTCAAACAAATATTTTCTGCAAAACTCCTGTCCAGGAGCCAAACTCTGCCCTTAGTGACTGTCACAGTTTTCACTGGAGTGTTACACACAGAAGGAAACACCGTCCTGCAGGATTCAGCCAACAGATGAGCACCTCCCTCCCAACTGTAATGGCACTGAAAGACTTGGAAAAGGAAAGAATCCCCAGTCATTACCCCGCCATTGGATCCGGCCATATTCCAAAACTCTTTTTAAAGTTAACTTTGGGTGTTTCAAAAGCATTACGCAAAGCTCTTTGTGGCTTACTTTTGTGACAGTGCTCATATACAGAGTTACAGAGATGTTGATTGAAAGATCATTTAAGTACTTTATACTTCTAATCTCAAATCTTTTGGACTTTACCGTGTCCAGAGACAGGACGCTTTCTGGAGAGGAGAGAGGCCCAGGAGTCACTTGGAGCAGAGGATAAGGAAATTACAAGAAAACAGACTAAAGCGGGCAGTGACAAGCCCACTGGCTCGTGCTTCACTCAAAACCCATCTACCAGCTTAATGTCGCATGGCCCAGGTATTGCCTGAGCCTGCCTTCATTTTCATTGCAGCCAGCAACTTCTAAGTGTAAAGTATTGCTCTTCAAAAAGCAAAAGAAAAGAAATTCATTAGCCTCAATTCTTACATGCAAAGCTTAAAGCAATTCACTGAACTTGACCCTTTAGCCAGTTCATCAAAAGAAAATGAAGGGAGTTCCCTCTCTGCTGAACAGAGAAGCATTGGAGGGGTGGGAGATGCCTTAGGTTTAGTGTAATAAAGTGTAACAGCAACAGATGAAAGCGAAGTGCACCTTCAGCCAAGACACACTGCTGTCCCCCCGTGTCCAAGGAGGTCCCTCGGACTCAGCAGGGCAGGTCTCGGGGCAGGTCCCCCCGCACGCGGGACCCAGCAGACCCCGGGCTCCCTGCGGTGGCAGCGGGGCTCCGGAGCCTTCGTGTTCAGGAGCTCTCCTGGGAAGCCGAGCAGAAGCTGATAATGAATGGTGTAACAGGGATCAAAAACACCTCCCAGACCTCCTCCTATTCATTAATCGAAATTAATGGGAAAGCAATTTTTACAAGACAGATCTGGGGACAGACAACTTCACTGCTGATTAAATAGGACACTTCTAAAATCTGCTTTTCCTTTCATATTCATTTTGAAAGAGATAGTTTTATGTCAAGGGTTCATTGCAGAACAAATAACAATCATAAATAAAATAATTACTTGCACAGTAAATTTTTTAATGGTTTCCTGAAAGATGCTAGTAAGCGTTTGTATTGTTACACGATCAGGCAGTATTACGGCGCATTGTGAAATGGTTCCTGATACTTACAGAATGATTACCCATAGCTATACTTTCAATAGCTCATGATGAGCAAAATGTAAAATAAATGTTTAACAGATAAAGCAGCAACAGTTAAAACTAATATTATAATAGAGATGTTAAGAACATAAGCACAACTGCTTGGTATACCTGCTGAATGTATTACTCAGTATGCTACCTAGGGCTTTGCCATTTATTACACAGTAATAATTGAGAAGGCATAAATGTCTCATTGATAGAAGCATTCCTCAGTAAAGGTCCTAGAAAATGTGCAGGTTTTAGACAATCACTTCTTATTAAGGAATGACTGTATAAAAACTTTATTAAGTAATAACCATAGCTATAATATAGGTCCATTTCTCACTTCATTAAAACTAAGCCTGATTAAGTGGAGTTTGTTATAGGCTGGCTTTGATCTCCATTGAGAAAAAAACCTTATTTTTTACATATTTCATGGTAAAGTGATAATTTTCTGTTTAATATGACTTACGATTTGTTTCCTACAAAGGAAAAAATAGAGCACGGTATTGTGGCTGAGGGAGGGCAGGTGGCCATCGCTGCCTTCTCTTGGAGGAATGAGAACTGTATCAGGAGTGACACAGATCTTTAACTGCTTCATGCCTAAGAGCAGCGAGGGTGGGGAGGAAGGGCTGCACGTCTGCATGAAATGCCCAGGATAGCAGCTTCTGTTTGGCAAGACTGGTAGCTGCAACTTAAATGAGTCAGCGCCACAGAAGGAGATGTTGCATGATATGTTTTTCCCATCTGAGATTGGAGGTCTATTCTCTTGTCATGATTTCAGGCAGCTGAGGAATCTGCGCGGGTTAGTCATAGCTCAGATGTCCACAGACATTGAAGTATGCTCCAGGCTTCATCCTTAGTTTGCAAGAATAGGATCTGCACACTGAGACCCTCATGAGCATGGTATTTTCTGACTCCATCAATAGCAGACTTTCTGCTTTTCAAACGAAAGCCGTACAATGGCAGACGTGCTCCTCCAGTACCATAAAAGCTGTCCCCTGGAAACGGCAGGGCATTCCCTCACACTCAGTTTCCATCTTAATTCATCTTGGTTTTTCCTAAATCCCATCTGCTGAACACCCACTTGTACATAGTGGTATTTGCAAAGTACATGTACTCAGAGTCCTGTCCAGGGTTTGGAGTTAGGATAGTGACAACTACCCTTCTGTTAATGGAGAGTAGACTTTTATCCCCATTACCACAGGAAAGAAAAGAGATGGCTACACTGGCAAAAGAATGCTTCGTACTGCCAGATCCCACAGATGAATAATGCTAAGCATCCTGAAAAAGGTGCTTGCAGAAGCATGCCAGAGGAAATTTGGGCAAAATATTCATATTTGGGTGCTTAAAGGAAGATTGCTAAATACATAGCTGAGTGCCTAAATCACAATCACTGCTGACTTCCAGTAGCAGCCAGAGTGCCTGCTGAAACCAGGGGCTCCTGGCCAGGAAACGCCGGGCAGGGTACGTTGTTGAAAGGGTTTATGGCAGGGCAACCTGCTGATCTTGTACAAAGCACTGCAATTTCTTCTGGAGCAATTCTGAACAAAGGCTGGCACCTCCTCTGCTATTCCAGAGGCAGAATCCTTCCTCTGAATCTCACTAACGCATCGCTCACAGGCTAGTCACCCTAATGACAAGAAACTGGAGCTGAAATGTGAAGAACAGAGACTAATTAATAATTAAGATAATGAGATCACCAGAATGTATACACCAAACCCGCATCTTAATTATCTCATGAAAACTGGCAACTCCAATCATGCTTCAAGGGCCTTTAATCATGCTCTCTCTGATGAATATTGGTGGCTATTTTGCACAGATACTTATGTAAAAATACCTTTTGTGTGGGTTTTTCCCCTACAATGATAGCCGGCCAAGTTACTACTGCACGTAACTGCTCTGCTTCAAAGTGAGATATCGCAGACTAGTAATTACAGCTGGTCTGATCTTCATCTCATCTACTCTCATCTTATTTTGGAGTGCCTCCTTTGAAGCAAATGCAATGAGACTGATGTGAATTACTGCAGTATTATTATGAATCCCTTTTATTATGACAGAACAAACCAAGAATGATCCCTAATTAAGCTAGTTTCTGCAGAAACACAGGGAGCACATAGTCACTGCCCCGAAGATCTTACAATCAGAGTAGCAAAGGTAGACTTTGAGGTAGGGAAAAGAGGACAGAGGGAGTGCAGAATGAACTCTCTCCCAACTACAATTTGTTCCCATGACTTGTTTGAAAGGGAAGTCAGGAGGAGGCTAAGATAGGATGAACCCAGGGAAAGCGTGGAGCTGCCGAGCTGAAGACTGTAGGGGGGAAGAAGCAGGCTGCATTTACAGCAGAAAGAGCCTGTTCAGAGCTTTCTGCAGTTTCCTCCCTGCCCTCCCTATCCCTGCATCCCTGGACAAGGTGAGGAGGTCAGCTCTAAACTACAGCTGCACGGGAACATTGCTCTGGGTGGAGCAGGCTCAGCTTCACCCCTGCTCCCGCTCCCAAAAAACAAGACCCCCAAGTGTCTGCAGAGAGGCTTATTTTAGCAAGTAAGGAAGCAGCTCTTTAGACTCTACACCATGGGGTAGACCATGGGGGTCTGCTCTCCCTATGATCCCCGTTAACATTAATAAGAGCAGAGTGCTTGCTTGTATACTATCCTCAGGAATACAGCAGGCAGCCTGGCAGATCAAACGGCACGGGTCAACCAAAGGGCTTGCAACAGAAGGTCTCTGCGCAGACGAGAGCACTGAAGGCAGGATGGGGTTGGGTGAGGGCCCATTAGCATCAATTTCTTGGGCCTATAATGAAGTTGGACCTAACTCTATGGCATACAATTATATCATAAAGACATTTCAGGGGACTTACCCATTGCTCTCTCTAGAGATGAGCTGCTTGCAACCTCTTTGCCATCAGTAGGTTACATTTTGGTTGCTTAATGAGCCTGCACTTGGAGAGATTATCTGTGCTCCTCTCCAAAAGCCTGAAGGACAAGAAGTCAAGAACTGCCAGAGGCCAGATAATGGAATAGGATACGCACTCCCCTCTGAAAAGCAGTTTATATTTTGCTCATCACTGCAATTGTATCATTAGGTTTTTCATATCAAGCTCTGAAGGTGTCTCGTAATAGCAGTTGTGAATCTACGATTAAAGCACCTTTGTCAAAAGCATTACAAAAATATGCCATGCACAAAACCTATTCTATTTAGCCTTTGTCAAAATGCCCAATAATAAAAAATAAAATAAAATGACAGATAACATGAGCAAATTCAAGGGAAAAATACGTAGCCTATCCTTTAGAAATGGGCAGGGAAGACTGTCCAGACTGAGGGCATGGACGCATTCACTTTGCAGATGAGAGCACAGAAGCCAGCAAGGAAAGTGAGCATCCCTCAACCATCTCAGAGCTTAAACCAAGGTGGAGCCAAGCAGCTCCATGCTGCACCAAAAAGATGCAAACGCGTTTACTCAGCTGTCTCCGCTGTGGCAAATTAACTCAGCTCCTCTGCGGCTGCAGTGACAGTAAGCTTTATTGGCTGGTTTACCTAGGCAAGCAACTGGCCAGGAGTTAGGCAAGCCTGGAGATGTGGATGGAGCAGGGGGTTCTGACAGCCCCTCTGACGGACGTGCAGCTCTGTTGGATTCTGCTTTGTGTGGTCTGTAAAAGACAGGCTGCTGGCTGAAGAACACATCTTTTGGTAGTTTCAGCTCTGAGCATGTTTTCATGACATGGTTTTAAGCTACTCTGTGTAATATAACTTGGAAAGGAAAAGAAAAAGAGTCAGCTGGCCAGGACAAGAATAATTCATGCTTGCCAGTGACTGATATTTCTCACATGGCACACGGCTAACAGCAAGGTTGCAGAACAGAGCATCCTGAAGCAATGAAAAGCCTGTACTGAGCTCATGGGTGCAACTTCACTTTGGTCCTATTGCTTGTTTGCATTAACGTATGTCTTTAATCCCACAATCACATGCTATTTCCCACTAGTCTGGACACAGGCTGTATGGCACTCAGTTTATCAGCAACTACTCAATATCTGCTTTAGTCTCCTTGATCAAAATGTAGCTTCATGTCTTATTTATGGCTACTACTAACAGCCAGCTCTGCAGACAGAACTATTTATTTCCCCCCAAGCTTTTCTGTGGTGTTCATCACTCTGACATCTGAGTGCTTTGCAAAGATTAATTCATCTTCATAAAGCCTCTTCAAAATGAGAGAAGATGGTATTCCCATTTTACAGATCAAGAGCTGTTGCATAGACAGATTGAGGTCAAACATTTCCACTCATGATAGGTCCTAATATGAAATGTCTCAGATCTATATTTTTTTAGATATCTTCGAATATAATACCAAAACAAAAATCTCTGTTTAGTGTGTTAAAATGAGCTCTGACTGGCTCCTTATGAAGTCAGGTATTACAAGAACAAGACAGGAGTAAGAACTGTAAGTGCTGGTCACCAGAAATACAGATGAAAGCTTTCCGACTGCCAGTCTCAGGAATACTGAAACCCAATACAGATAACCCATGTGAATATAAAACACATTATGAGCTTTCAATGAAGCAGCAAAATATAGCTTGAAAACTATACACATAGGAGTTTTTCTCTGCAGTTTGTAAGACAGCAGCAAATCCTGAGAGCACAGTTTAAGGTAGGAGGAATTGCAGGTTCTCTGCATTTCTTGGGGTCTGGCTTATTAACCATGGACAAAACTAGAAAGCTTTGTAGTGTAGAAGACCACCCTGGGAAGGCAGGCTTTTGTTTTATCAGTGTGTTAAAAGCATCTGTGGATCAAATGTGCCAGTATCACTTTACAGCATGAAAACGCCGCCCAGGGGACTCTCAAGACTCATCTTTTCAAACGCTGATACCTCTTTGTCAGTTTTAATAAAAGGCAGCTACAAAAACAAAGTGGGCCATGTGGTTTCAATAAAGCAGAGACCATGGCAATCAATAACAGAAACAATCTGCACTTACTTGCTGGGAGAATTTGCTTTTAGCAGCAACATCTATATTACAAGACATCACTCAAGACCTCCCTTCAATTTTTCTGGGGACAATGAGCCCACTGTGCCCAAAGCACATCTGTGCTTATGGAGATTTGCAAATCCAGGACAGCGTTTAGACTGATAAAAATGACGATGCAACATATGATGATGATGGATCAGAGCTTGCAGGATGTTTGATCCTCCCTCTTTTGTCCTAAACTGGACACCTTTCTGTCTCACAAGAAAACTTCTCTGATAAAAATGTAGATTTTTTAATGCAACATAGACATTATTTTCTGCTGCACTTCATGGTCTCCTTCACAGAAGGCCACAGAAATACCCTCCTGGTTCTGCACATGGGTCTGCCTAATACAAGCTCCTGCCTCCAGCCCTGGTTTTACTAAATGAATGAGGCAGGCGTACAGTTAGGAAAGACAACGAAACCTGGGGAGAGGAGGGACATGGAAGCTAAAAGAAAGCCTTTTTAATTTGTCATCCCTAAAGACATCAAACTGTGCCACAGCAAATCCTTTTTAGTTAAGAATCCTGACACATCTCAGGCGCCCAGACTGTATATGATTTAGGACATTTAAATTACATTGCACATCAGAGTTTTATTTGTTTTGAAAATTGCAGCTGAGGCCATTAACCTTCTCTGTCTTATCAATCCAGCGCCATTTCCTTGTAGCACATATCTAGTAAGTGGGGCTCCTTAAACAGAGCTGGTCATCTAGCCAAATGCCACCAAGGCCACGAGCTGGTTGTCACCAGGGAAAACAGACCCATCAGGTGGCCTTGATTCAGTCCCCTGGCACTGACAGCTATGGTCTCTCCATCAAGGCTAAGAAGGGAGTTGTTTGACAGAGGGATGAGAAGGTTATAAAGTGAAGGAGCTGAGCTGTTTGCTGCATTTGACCATTTTCACAAGATTAAGTTGGTGCGGATCTGCCTGCACTGGGGGCTCAGGGAATCTGCTGTCTTACAGTGTTCTGTAACCTCTTGCAGTGCCAGCACTGAGCACTGCAGTGCCATGCCAGGTGAGCTCCCATCTTCCACTGTCACCTGTAGCTGCATGGTGACAGCACAGTGTGACAGACCCCAACATCCCAGCCCCTTGCAGTCCCTAGGTTACCATGGATATGAGAGAGACATGAACTGGTCCATTTCCTGTGACTCTGCACTTTGGTGACACTGTGGCACTCAGCTGCATTCCTTATCTTTCACTTTTTGGCGGACTCCTGGCTCTTTGCTTCACCAAACGAGGAACCAGATGTTTTCAGTTCCTTCTGTATGAGAGACACTGCAACATTTGTGAGCGGAGGAGCTGGCTTGTCAGGTTAAGCATGTTTCAGTAACTAATGTTAATAAAATCATCTCAGTCTAAGTTGCAGCTGCTGCAAATTTGTATATGCCTGGTTCAGGATTAATTTTGGGTTTAGATCTTGGGTCATACAGAAAGTCAACCATTAGTTCTATCCAGAAACAGAATTTTCATTCTTGGATATGGCTAAAAAAATAGCAACCACCAAAATATTAACATATGGATGGAAAACCCCTGCTACTTTCTACAAATAATGCCTACAAAGCATTTCAGAGGCATGGTTGGATATTAGAGAAGTCCAATCTCAGTAAGAAATATACAAATTTTAATTTAAAAATCACACATGGACAGTCTTATCAGCTGAAACATGAATTGCATTCTAGCCTTAATGACTCAGTATAGACATCAAAACGATCCAATTTCCAACCTGGACCATCCCTAGCACATTCCTTTACCTCTGTGATTTGTGCTTTCTATTCACCATCCACTTGCACTCATATTGAAATCCAGCAAGCCAGGTACTTCCATCAGCCCTGCACTGTAGCAAGTCAATTTTCTGTAGCACCAGAGAATGACAACTCAATACTTTCCATGACATTTCATTTTGGCGGATTTTAATCTTGTCCCTAAGAGACAGGAACTGCTAGCCACTGCTGGTTTGGGTTTTTTTGCAACTCACAGATGCATAATAAGGAGAGGATCAGTGGAAAGAGAGAAAGAAAACAAGATTTTTGCATGGTGAAAGTGGTGCTTTGGAAAACAAACTTCCACACCTCCAGCGAGACAAAAACAGAGAGCAGAAGAGAAAAGATACATGCAGAAAACTTTCTTGCCAAATCTTGTGACCAGAATTATACCCTCTTTCTCCACGCCACCCTTGCCCAGTTATCAGATCCCCTTCTCAGTATTTTATTCTAGTATCAGCCAAGAGCCAAATTCAAGGGCTCTCCCGGGAGCTAAGTCAACAGAGTTCAGTGAACATCAAGAGAGTGAGCAGCAAAGGGGATTTACTTAGAAATGGAGCATCTATGAACAACCAGTTGTTCATAGGGACTAATGGACTTGCCTTGCTCCCCAGGTATTTTCACTCCAAAGGTACATAAAAAGGCTTAGAAAAGTCTGTCTTGATACTACAGCAAACAGCTCTACAAGGGCTACAGCAAACTAACCACCTAACGCAGAGATGGGAAAGCAACAGGGATTTTTCTTGTACAGTCATTTCATGTTCTGCCCTTTGCTCTGGCCCAGCCAACTAGAGACAGAGCCTGTTGGGACACAAAAAGCCCAAGATCCCAGACCACAAGACATAAAAACATTTCTGTGCACGGATTGCCTCCTCACAATAACCTCATTATCACAGCTGTCAATCAACAGGACAAACCAGCCACTAGCATGGGAACTACTGATAAAAGATGCTCACCCTCAACTGCATTCGCTGCCTGGAACAACACAAGTGATGGCAGCTTTAATACAGCAACAGGCTCCTCAAAGCCAAAGTGGCAGTCTGTGTCCTGTCTCTTCGCTGCAAGAGACTGCATGGGTCACATGCAGAGATTCCCTTTGGCTCTGTGTCACGTTACCGGGGCTGCAGCGCACAGCCCCTTCAGTTCCATACCAAACTATCACTCGTACGGAGATAATCATTTAACAACCAGACGCACACACTTTCATTTAGATTTATGTCCCACAACAGGGATGTCCTGTGATCAGCTTGAAAAATCTAAGGGCCTTTTTCCTTATAGATTTCCCAGCATATAAATCTTGTATCCGCTTGCTATCCTCCTTCGTAAGTCGCTATCCAAAAACTGAGTATTATTTATCACTCACCTGGTATGAGACCTCTCTGTGTTTTATGCAAATCCTTGATTTACTGATAAAGGGTGGCTATATTCCTAACCATGCCGATATAAGGCTGGATTCATCACTCATGTCCAGTTCTGATCTCAGTACTCCTCAGCCACTGTTCAAGACAGTGGCGTAACAGTGAGAATTTGGTCCTGATTTATTGACCTGAACAAGTGAAGTGTTTTTAAGAAATTTCAGAAAAATTCTGTCATTATTTTAATATCAACTAAAAAATCTTTCCCAGGGCAGCGCTGTTCAAAAACCTACCAAATACCCTGAACATTCAGCGCCTAAATCAGAAACTGTAACAGATGGACTCAGAGGGCTTTTTTAATATTGGCTATTAATAAGTGCAAATGTTCACAATGACAAATGCAATGTATTTTTAGTCTGTACCGGGATATTAGCCTGGTCTTCATCAGCACTTTTTGTCAAACTTCCCGCTTTGACACAAAACCACAATACTCTAGCTGTGAGGCCAGTGTTTGTCTAAATATGCAGACACACAATCACAAGCTCCTTCCAGCCTCATGTTCCTGTTTCAGAGCACGGTCTGTAAGCATTCAAGCTGGTCTGACTACCTGCAAGGTGTGTCTATCCATCCACCTTGCTTTATTTCTCTCACAGCACCCAAGAATATTCTTACAACTGGGATTGTTCAAAGATTGCAGCTTAGTTAACCTGGAATTACTCTAGTGTAAATCCACTCAGAATCAGGCTTTGCTATTGAAATGAATGGATTAATTCATGATATAGGTAAGTAGGAAGACCTGGCTCTGTACTATAAACATCACAAATGCAAATGTTTTTATTACAGTCAAGTCTTTTGTTGTAATTTTCAGAGAGTAAAAACTGGGAAGCAGTCAGGAGGGAAGATGTGGCTGTATGCAATCCAGCCTCAGCAGCACGGATCAGCATGTGCACAGGGTCCCTGTCACCTTCTGTCTCTGCCATGTCTTTACTTCCCAGCTCAGTATCTCTAGCACAGCTACAAATGCCCAAGATGGTGAAACGACCTTGCCATGCTGTGAACCTTGGCTGTAAGCAATGCAAATATTTTGAATCTGATTCTTGTGGCCATTTCCCTAGGTTACACATGCAATCTTAATGGTTCCCAAAAGAACACTGTGATAAACATAAACTGTGATAACAGTTTGACAAATGCCAGCTGATGTAAAATGGACCTGTTGTTTGTGTTTAACTGGAAGCAGTCAGGATTTCACGACTGTAGTTTGTGGTTACTTCTGGGACTGTTGCAATAGTTTCTACATATCATAAGTTTATTCCAACAGGAGCTCATTTTCAGATGGAGAGTACCAGAAAGGACATGGGGAAACCTGGAGTTATTGCACAGGGAGCCTGCTCACCTGCAATGCTGCTGTTCTGTGAACAAACAGCTGTACCGATCTCCCCAAATTGCCCCAGAAGCAGCTTTGTTCAGTAACTGGCCCTTTGGAGGTGCTGTCTGGAGCTGCAGGGCAAACGCAGGAGAACAAGGGAGGATGTTCCAGGGCAACATGGCTTGGATACTATCAGTGTAATTTCATAAAACTTGCACTGAAAAGAAAGAGTGGCTACTGCCATTTCACTGCAGAGAAATCTGACAGAGAGAGGCTGTGGCTTTTAAAGGTGTTCAGATACCTACTTCCCACCCTTTAATTGCTTCTGTTCCATATTTGTGTGATAAAAGCTCAAAGAAACACTTAAAGCTTTGCTAAACAGCAGGAAGTCTGCCTACCTGGTCTCCAGCCCTACAACTACTTTCAAGTGACTTCTCCAAGCTCAGACAAGAAAACCATGACAAAGTTGGGACTTGGATGCTCATTTCCCCATTCTTGCAATGCCACCCCCAGGACTCTGATGAAGTACCTTGCTAGGATGGATGCTGTACAGGACTAAAATTAACCTCATCCCGGAAATATTTTCCTCACACATTTGGCTTCGCTCTTTC
>NW_009225383.1:12379-32530 GCF_000690835.1 Fulmarus glacialis
ATGGGGAGACAGTATTTCACATGATTAATTTTCTACTACAGCAGAGAGGATGCGTTTCCTTCTACATCTGTGTTTTTGTTCAGTGGTGCTCAGATAAATGACTAAGCCGTGGGCAGCGATCTGGAGTGACAGCAGCACTCTGGCTCCCGAGCACACAGCACAGCAGTTATTTGTGAGGGTGGCTGACTGGACCAATTGTCTTTCCTTCCCAAGTGATATTAGCATTTTATCATTAAATCATAGTTAACATCAAAATTGAAAGTATCCCCAAGGCCTGAATAAAGTACATCACAGAGCTCCTCAGCTGAAATCAATTTTTCGTCTGCTGCTCCTGGGAAAAGCAATGATTTTTTAACATCCAAATATGCTAAAGCAAGCTGGCCACCAGAGACAAGCAGCCCACAATAAACCAGTGAACACCAGCACTTCTGCCAAAGCCTGATCTAAAATCTACTGACATCAGTAGCAAACCTTCCTTTCATTAAAGACACATTTTGCATTCGCCCTCAAAACCCTCATTCTGTTATCTTTGCTCATGTTGAGTCCCAACTATGCTTCATGAACATCTCCATTGATTCAAACTGGTTTCCCTGTTAGGTGCTGTTGCTGCCCTGCCTGGGGACAGTGCTGACCGTGTGAGCGACGGCTCCTCCAGGCAGGCCAAATGTCTCCCCTAAGCTGGGAGACGGGGTTGGAAACTTCTGCTACCCTCCTTCCACCAAGCTTAAAGGGGAATGGAAGGTGTGTCCTACCAGACCGCTTTGGTCCTACAACTCTCTGAATGCTGCTAGCCCCTCCTTGCCAGGAATAATTTTTATCTTTCAGTCTCACACAGAATAAATGCTCTTTCTGCGTTTTGGCATTTTCATGCACTTGTGAATAGCAACAGATACGGAGTAAATGCTTCAGAAACATGGCCGAGTGGCAGCTCTGCCAGAAGAGTTTGCATTTGTACCTGTCCTGCAGACACAACTGCTCTGCCTGGAAACAACATAGAAACTGCAAGTCTGGTGTAAGACCTCATGCAAGTCTCAGGGGAAAAGTGCCCTTCATTCTCTTCCACCCTCTTTGCAGAGCTGGCTCTGAGGATACTCAGACCAGCCTTACATGTCTGTCTTCCATACCTTTTCACTTCTTCCATGTTTTAATTGCTTCTATTTTACATTTGGGTGACCAAAGCTCAAGAGAAACAAGTTCAAAGGCTTTCTCAAATCACAGTATAACAGTAGGTGGTCCCCCCTATGGCAATTGCACATCTTACAATTAGACAAAAGGAAATAATTGCAGTGCCCATATAGGGCCCCTGCTGTCAATTATCCCTGACGCGGGGTGTCTGCCCTCTGTTTCCTTCCTGGTGGCTCAGCCCCAGGCAGGTAGAGGCAGCACTGACAGCCCAAGGATGGACCAGTGTCATCAGTCACTCCTATCTGATGTCCAGCATGACTGAAGATTGGCTTCAGCTGACTGAACGCAGACATTTAATGCCACTCTAAAGCCCTAAGATATTCAAGGCATTCACAGAGATGTGGCACAGTCCCTCCGGGAGACCATGCCCACACAGCAGCACCAGCGACTATTGGCACAAGCACCCAGGAGACAGAGACTACAGGTGAGAAGAGACGCAGCCTCCACGGGTGCCCCAGCACAGGTCCCCTCTCGGCACCTGGCTCCACAGCCCTGTGTCAGTATGAACACCAATTCACCCGGCTGCAGTTTGCTGGGCTTGTTAGGATGCCTGTGTAGCTGGAGCTAAAGGTACCCCAGTCAGAGCCACCACCCTTTTTAATAACCTGAGCATGCTTTGAGCTGTGTGATCCGTTCTCCCCTCAGTCCCTTCTGGAAAATGCAATTTAAGTGGAACAGCAACAACTGATTTTCTCCACCTGAAACCCAGAGGAATGCACAAGACCCAGGGGACTCTCCTTTGAGGCTGCAGACACTGCCGTCACCTGGGAACTCCCCTCATGGCTATGCAGGCTCCTCTTAAGACAGTTATTGGATTACAACTTCGGGCTCAGCGCTTTATGCTTTAGGCTCTGCCAGACCTGTTTAATCAGCTGGTAATGTGACACTTCCTTCTATAAAGACCTGAGATCTACTTCCCTGGCAGCATGCCTTTTTCTCCAGGAGGTCAGCCTGGATCCCTGATTTCTGATGTGCTGCTGGCAGCAGGGAGATGAAGCAAATAAAAAAAAAAAAAAAAAAAAAAAAACAAGGGGGGTGTTTTTTAAAAGATCAGGATGGTTGTTATTTCCCCGTAAACCTGACAGGATGTCCTGCTCGAAAAGGATATCTCAGTGAGCTCCTGCAGGCTGACCCATTTCAACCCCAGACAGCAGGAGAGGCTGAGCTCAAATCTCTTGACTTCCTACAAATTCCCACTGGGTTTAAGTGCTTGAGGTGATTCAAGAATGAGAAGTGAATCTCTAAAAAATCAGAGTTGGCACAACAAACCTCGGAGACAAATTTGAGCAAAAATGCACCACAAAAGAGACATTATCTACTAGTCCAGGAAGTTTAGTGAATAACCTACCTTGCAAAATTTCTTGAGACAGGAGTGATGCTCAGATCTGGGACAACCTAACTGCACTGAAAATCTGCCCCCTGATTCTTACCTCCTTTACATGTAGCTTTCTTGTCTCCCTAATTCATTTTTCATTTTCCAGCATCTTTCCATTCTTTTGCTAAGCCACACTTAGCAAGCGATGTAGAAAAATGTCACAGGAAAAAAGCCAGCCAAGGTGGTCCCTCCATAGCCATATGTGATCTTCACTTTGAAAAGCGTTACAGAACATCCCAGGTGAAATATTTACTAAGGCTAAGAACTTAGATACCACCATCTCACCTGGATGCAGTGGTACCTTGCTTGGTGAAGAAGCTGGAAGCACCTCCTGGCCCTCTTTCATACAGCAGACCCCAGGATGAAAATTTCTGGACAATCTTTTGTGCAGCACGGAACCAGGCAAAGCCAGTCTTGTTATTTCCAGCATGCAAACTCCGTTGCCACTGATTGCTATGAAAAGGCAGCTTTAGTTGGGCATGAATGAAAGGCAATGACTAAAACATTGTATGAAATCGATTTAATAAGGTTCAGTGATTGAAACAGGAAAGATTTCCTTTAACAATTTGTTACAGGCCAGATTCAGCCACTGTGACCAGCTCTGCCGTCAGCCTAACTGAAATTTGTGCAGTGAGTGGGGGCAACAGTCTTTGCTCTCAATTAACTCTGAAGAAAAGTTGAAATCTTTTTAATCATTCTGAATTATCAGCCCTTCTTTCATCTGATTTTTTAAAAGGTCTGGATATTTATACAGCTATTAAGAATATTCAGAAGTACTATAATTCACAGCCATAATTTGGGAATGTATTAAATTGCATGTTTCAAAGGTAGGATTACAGAACAGGAGACAATTAGTATTTCGTTCCGAGGGAATAGGTAGGAATCTCCTACAAATATCTACTGCAAGGTCTGCATCTAGTCCCAGCCCATCCTGTCACAGACTTCTGGCTGCAGATTGAATTGGATGTATCCAGCATTTCCTAGATTTTGGTTACAGATACAAAAAATCCAATTTTGCCATTCTTGCTTATACTGACCAGCACCTCCTTTGGAATTACTCCTTATGGCTTAACTGAACTTGTTTGAAGGGAAAAATAACACCTCATGGTAGCTAAATGAGACCTTTGAATCTGGATACAGTAAAATTTGGGGCCAACCAGACCTTGGATTAGGTCTGTTTCATATGATCTAAAGGCCACATTCCCAGGTCTCAACACGTGCTGCTGACCCCTCTCACTTGGCTGGTCCTGCCCTGAAAGCAGCAATGTGTGTGTCGTTACCCAGATGTGGTTCCCAACAGCTTGTGCAAGCAAGAGGCTGTGTTTGGGCTCCAGGGAGGAGCAGTAGCTGAGGTTGCAGAAGGCTTCATGTGAGAATCTTCTTCTCATGAAAATATCCCTATTAATAAAACAGTAGGGAATGCAGAAAAGCAGATTTATCTCAGAGTAAAATGTTTCTTTGGAGCTCCCTGAGGAGTCAGTAGCAGCTTGTTATGGAGCTAACATGTCTTTTACTGCCGCAGCCACGTGAGTAAGAAATATTTCAGTGTTAGGAGCAGTTAAGAGAGGCACAAAGCAGGAAAGCTAGGCAAGCAGAACAAGTGGCTTTGAGTAACAAAACCCGCAGATACTGGAAAACCTCCTGAAAGGTTTTGAGTTTGAAACAATCCATGACCTAATTAGGTGGCACTGTTACCGGAGAATAGAGGAAGGAACAGAAAGAAAGCAGGAGGAAGATAAAGGTGGAAGAGACAGAGAGGCCTAAATACTCAGTGGACCAGTCCAACCTAGAGCTGACCAAGGCTGATGCTTTATTTAACACGCATGAGCACGCTCTGTGAGGGATGAGGGAGGCACAGATGAAAGGGGACTTGCTCCGTGCTTGTGGACAGTCTTCTTGTGGAGCATGTTTTACAGACTGAGATGAATGAGGGAAACAGACAGGAAACATCACATTTTGTGGGGATCTGGAATGAACAAGTAATATCCACGCTGGTTTCTGTTACTAAAATATCACATTTTTCTCTAAGGGGAAAAAACGGGTTAGGAATCCCTAAGCAGCCTTGTAGGAAACAAGTATTACAGTGAATTGGGCCAAGACATGATAAGGATGTGATCTATTCTGCGTCTTTCCCAGAATGATTCCCCATCAGTCACAGCAGAAGCACAGAGACAACCGGCACCCCTGAGCCAGGAGGAGCATGGTTCACATGTGCAGGTTACTTGGGTGACACATAGCAGTTCTCTGCGGGAACAGGTCCAGCAACTCAAAACCAAGCAATACTATACTCTTGAGGTCATCACAAGAGGCTGCAAGGGAGTAATCGGGCATATCTTCATGGATACTGCCATGGACTGCGCACACACACAGTGTCTCTCCAAGGCAGGAGGCCCCGGAAAGCCCAAACCATCTAATCAATAACACACTACACACAAGGAGTTCCCCATATGCCACCTGAACCACCCTCTGCCCAAGGGAGCAAAGGGACACACCTTTTACTTGCCATGGCTGTTACATTCTTTCTTAAACAATGACCGGCCAGATTCTTAACTAGGATGTACCATCCCAGTGCTGACTTCAGGAGCTCTGCTGATTTAAATGGCCAGAGAGGTTACAGACCGAGCCACAGCTGGCTTCCCGCAGACACCCTGCTGTGAGCAGTTCTGAACAGCAGGAGAGCTGATGAGGTGCAGCAGTCTCATCTGGCCGCCATTCAAGTACGACAGCCCTTACTTGAACTACACATTCATTCAAACAAGGAACCAAAGCTACAAGGATCTAGCCCGACCATCAGATGTGTGAAGCCTTTGAACTAAGTTTCTTTAAACTCACAGCCCTCCCCACAAAAAGCATTTGTATGATTGCCCGATCAAAGAGCATCGATAAATCGAGTCCTGACTTCTCTTCCTCCCACTGCAGCGTTCACTATTCCCAAAGGAGCAGTTCTGAATTCTTCACTCACTGTACTCTGTGACTAATCTCCTTCATCCCCACAAAAGGAGCTGCTGAGAAGTGCTGCCGTTTCAGGATGGGTGGCACAGCGCGGTCCCTGCCCCTCGCTGAATGACAAGCAGCTACACTCATCTTGCCGACAGCTGCATGAATCATCGCCCCGCACAGAAGCCGCACGGGCTCGCCGCATTGCTGCAAGCTGCCTTCCCGAGGATATCGTTTTAGGCAACTGAGCTGTGAAGGAACTGCAGATGAGGGAGCCACGCCACTGCCCTGGCCTTTCCTTAGAGGACCACAGTTAGCCCCGGCAGGAAGCGTGGCCAGCCCAGCCCTCTGCTGTGCCTGCGAGTCCCTCAGCTCTACGCTAACACATACCTCATATGAATATGCTTCTTCACAGGATGCACCACTGTCTGTGCACGTCTCTGCCCTGAAATGTTTAAACCGGGAGTGCAGACATACCTGCAGTGATTGCTGTTTGCATCAAAGGCATGGGAACAGGTTGCCATGAGCACCGAACCAGCCAGTCATGCCCACCCACCCCAGGTGCAACCCACGCAGGCACGACACATGCCAGGGAGAGAAGGCTGTGTGTGGGCCCGCTTTAACAGTGGCAGCTACGGTGCACAGGGAGATCAGGTCACACTGAAAGACTGTGACAGAGGCTAGAGATGAATTCAGACACCCCTATCCTAAACCAGTCATACAACCACAACCGTGCCCTCTCCTCTGGTTTGGGATACCTCTGCAGGGCCTGTATTTCCACAATGATATTTTACTCCATTAAAAGCAAACACAAACACTTCAGAAAGCGGAAAAGCTCAGAGGGAACAAGAGCTCGCTGCACGTTCTAGTTCTGTGTAAGAAAACAGACATCTTAGAAAATACATTCCAGCCCAGCTGAAGTTCTCATCTTCAAAATGACGCTGCTTTATCACAGTATCTGTCTTTGATGCCCAAGGAGTGGAAATGGCTTGCTGCCTGCCGCATTGCCAGGCTACCCTGTTGCATCAGCGGTGCAGGAGGAGATCTGCAGAGCCCACAAAAGGCATGCAGGACTCCGGGGAGGCTGTCCCGGCTCCCCTCTCACGCAGACAGCTTTGCTGTAGGTAGCACTGCACACACAATGCAACTAGCTCGCTCCTGAAAAGAAAAAGCTGACAAAGGGGGAAGGGTCAGGCTCTGCTTTCCCAATCTGTAAGGTTTTCTAAGACTCACCTCCTTCAATCTCATACCATTCAGTTAATGGCTAGTTAGAGCAGTTTCACACTAATTGAAAGCAGACTTCTGTATATTTTAACTGTGGCTTTTAGCCTGATTTACATCCCTGATCTACAGCACACTTAACAAAAGATGCCTTCTGGGGGAAGAAAATTTATCATTCCTTAATTTAAAGTTATACTTACTGAGAATGGCTGTGGAAGTCTCTATAGGGAATTTCAGTGTCTCTAAGCCTGTCTTGGTAGCAGCTAAGTTTTCTCTCTTGCCTTCGCACAAGTGGGATGTGAAGCCAGACCTGGGACACACTCTGTGTCTGTGCTGATGAGGGCTCTCAACTGTGTATCGTTGCCAAGACACCCGAGAGAGACTCCAAAGCCTCCAGATCTCGCCCTGGCTAAGGCATTCCTAATCGAATGCTCCTTTCAACAGGAGCTTCCAGCACGGCCACGGGCATCACACAGAGCTGTGAACAGCACAATTTTCTTTGATTCAGGTAAAGCTAAACTTCCGTGCAGTGGTTTCACCAATTTGAAATACTGCTTATTAACAAAACATTTTCTATCTGGAATTGTAACAAGCTCTCTAGGTTAGTCGTACTTTTGATACAACTAAATTTTCTGTCTCACCCTCCTGCTTTGAGCTGCTCAGAAGAGATCACAGAAACGATGGCAGGATGGAAGTCTGCCTTCAGGTTTGATGCTGAAGTCTGCAGTGGAATCAGTTATTTCTGAACAACTGTAAGAGTCTGCTATGCCAAAATTTTATGACCTGCAGTTGCAAGATTCTTGACATCTGGAAACACAGGGAATTCATAAAATCAGCTGCTGCAGTAACACATGCGAATAAACTTTTGCATTATGCAGCAGATCCCAGTCAGTCAGGTCTCATGATGCCAGAGGCCAGTACAAATTCACAAGGTCTATCCCAAAGATCTCACAGTCCAAAATACAAGATGTATGAAGCTGCAGAGAGCAAGAAATAGCCAGATGAAAGGAAAACAAAAGTCTGAACTGCAGCAGAAGCCAAACTGCTTATCTGAAAAAATACCTCTCTGCTACCTCTCAAACCAGTACAATAGGCGTCATTTTGGGCTCTTACCCTTTTGAATTTGTTGTGCCTTCCATACCATGTTTAATTGTGTTAATGCCTATTCCATATTTTAGTGGTGTTAAGATGGAAAAGGTTCACAGAGCTCATGGAAGCCTGTGCAAAACCAGATGAGATGAATACGCATTTAAGAATCCCATTTTCCATTGCTCCTGTGTTACAGCCAATCCTGAATGCACTCCAGCTTCCTTGTTCAACATTAATCTTTGTTTCTACAGGTAAGTTGATTACAATAAAAATGCTACATTATGGAAGTCAGATCAAAGCATTTCAAAATTATCAGTATTACTGATCTGACAGATTATTTTTATATTTTGCTATGGATCACAAACAGTTCTGATAATGACTTCTTGAGTTAGGATAGGCAACATTTTTCAGTATCTTTCAATCTTTAATGGTATAGAAAAAACATTTCCTGCCCTTTCCTATTAGTTAATAATAAACTAGATGAACTTCTAACATTCAGATTTCTGCAACAATGGCAATTTATGGACCCTTAATTTTGCTGATGAGGGTTGCTCAAAGTGGGAAGGGTCAAACATTTAAAAGATTAGAGTTTTCAGGGAGGATATACTTTAATCCTTTTCTTTCCTCCTACAGTTACCATTGTGTGTGCAAGTAACTTAAAATGAACTCCTCCTACAAGACCACATGTAGTGTGGCTAAAGCAAACCAGCTAAATGTATCTTCCCAGTAGGGCCTCAGTTCCTGATTTCAAATAACAAGGTTGTAAAGGAGGGTGGGAAGAAAAAGGAGGCAACAAGGTCGAGGAAGTACTGAGGGAAGAGAACTCTGGTTTTGCATATGGGTTTTCACACTTCTTTATACTCCCAGAGACACATTTTGGAAGGAGAAGAATAAACTGCTTCTCTGCCTGCTCCTGGCACTGCATTTGCATTGAGACCTAGGGTTCAACAGCTTCATCATTCAGCCCAAAAGAGATTAAGCGTGAATAGTTCTGCAAAAAAGATGATCATCTGTTAATAACACTAGTTACGGACACCCCAGGGAGTGAGACACCTGAGACAGTTCATGTTCTTTACACACAGATGCTGAAGGCACATCACTCTCAAGCAGCCGAGGCTCAGCTCCTAGGTCTAATCACTGCACGGTTGGGCCTGATGTAGCCCCCTCTCCATAAAATTTAGGAATATAGTAAGCCTGTATAGCTTCTTAATTCAGTGGTTCTCCACTTGGAGCTTGCCTGGAGATATCCCAACGTAAAGAAATTTTACTCCTTACTCAAAAGCCCCACTGCAGGACTGCAGTTTCAGGCTGAGCCAGAGGATGGGTCTGCTCGGCTCCGCAGCAAGGCGAGCATTGGAACATCCCCACAGTCCAGACCAGGAGCAGTCATGGAGCTCACTGCAGCTCAAGGTCCTTCTCCCAAGAGCCGGGGGCTACAGGGCAGGGGATTAAGCCAGTTCTCCCATGGAGTTAGGATGTGCCTGGGGTGCGCAGCACGAACTGAGAGGGAAGGGCTCCACACTGCATAGCAGAGACAGTCAAAGATTACAATTAAATAAGCCGAGCGTGATTAAAAATGTATCTCTCCCACTCACAATTCCCACGAATCTTTCAGAAGGTCTAAATCTGAGAAGGTAAGCTAACTTCTTATCTGTTCACACTTTAAACTTTTTAAAAAGCAGGCCTGAAGTCTGGAATAAATTCAGCAGGCAGCAATCTTTTAGCCTTACATGGGAAAATTTGCCTAATAAAACACTACGATTTTATCAGACAGTTTCCTTCTGTTTCCTCTCTGGTGGGTAATGGAAGTTACACCCACTACTTAGCTTTGACATGTGTAACCCAGAAAAGCCTCAGTTCGCTGTAAAAACGCCAAGTGATACGTTTCTTTGTTAGAAGATGTCTTGGGGCTCTTGTCGCATTCTTCTAAATACGTCAGGAAAAACTAAATGCATTGTTAACAGCTAGTAGAAAAGCACCACGCATTAGCCATTCTTCTTTTGAATGGAAAAGAACAATTTCTGATGAAATATAGTTCCTGTTGTATTCCTAGATTGCTTTATGGATAGCTGCTCTGTCTTTCACCAGCCTCAGGGTGAAAATAGGAATTCTGAAAGAGAAATTCTGATACTCTCAAAAAGAATTAAAAGATAATGTGAAAGTTCTCACTAAAAGAATTTTTTTAAAAACTGGGGTCAATCAGTTCCTTAAAATGTTTCTTAAATGTTTATACGATTAAACAAATTTGTTAAAAATCCAGTTAAAATGAAATTGAAACTCTCCACTCTGAAAGATGCCAAAGTGAGATGCTCTGAAATTTAGACATAATTTCCTTTCTCCTGAGCCAAAATGTTGTCAAAATCAGTATTTTACGGACATTTCAACTTTGACGGAAAACAGCTTTACCATTGGACTTGGCACTCTATCCAGTACTCAGCTAGAAATGCCATCACAAGAAAGAGAAATTGAAAGATACCCAGAGAAAAATCAAACCAAGCTGGACCGCAGAGGTGAGAGACTGGTGGCAGCAGTGTCTGAAGGCCCAGGCTTCCTCCCGCAGCCGTGCGACAGGTCACTACCTGCTGCTGGCGCAGCAGTGCGGCCGCGGGACCGCATCTCCTCCTGATACTTCTCAGGGCGGCTGTGCATGATGCTGCTGCTCTGGATAGCCAACGCTGCCCTGCACACCACGGGGTGCATCTGCGATCAGCTACTCCCGCCTAGCAAGGGCTGCTCGCTGTGATGCTGCTTTTGTAGCCCAGCATTGTATAGCAGAAAGGCTTCAATCTGCCTCCTCAATGCCTGTCAGAACACACTATAGCTGCACTATAGGTGAAGTTTCTCCTGTGCTACAGCAAAACTACAGCTATTTATAAGCTATCTTATTTCCAGATCGTACTTCTTCCTAGTAGGAGATACAAAGACACATATAAATGGCAATTAAATAAACCACAATAGATTGTGTTAACTACTGGTAACTAAGAAGCCACCTTGATCCTGTTCTGCATCTGAGATATTCACCTCATGACACTGAGGCCTCAGCTCACAACGACTTTTCAATTTTGGATTAAACATGTTGCATTGGAAATAGGTCTGGTAACCCACAGCAGCAGATTATAGCTGGCAAAGAGGGAAGAATGAATGGCAGAGGGAAGACAGAAGGGGATAAGCACTTGCACTGGGAGAAGGGGTGCAAAGGAAAAACACTATTTTTCAAAAAGTTTTACCACCTTGCCATGTTTCTGAGACCTGGAACTGCCTGACCATGGAGGAAGACAGAAATTACGTGGACTGGCTGTTATTCCTGATTCCACTCACTGGAGCTCCAGTTCTTGAAACATGATCAAAATTTGGAAAAAAATCTCATCCTGAGAGAGACTTAACTGAAAGCTGCACCAGTAAGAATGAGATTGAGCCCCATTGAGCATAATTGAAGAAGGCAGACCCGGGGAAGGGTATGAAGTCTCCCCAACAGCACGTGTTGGAGGTGGCAGTTTTTCATAGGAAGACTTTATTTGCTTCCAGCTTGCATGATTGCTTCCTCCTTTCAGGATTTTCTTGCAGAAACTTTCGCTAGTTACCCTCCAGATGATTCACATTTAGCCTTAGAGACTATTTTTAGCTGCCTTTATTTCAGCACATGTTCTTGGAGAGTCCCTGCTATTTATGTGGTCTCCATTTCCCTCCTCTTGGCTTCTCTGGAGAGAAGCTCCACGAAGCCAGCTATTGAGAGCAGAGCTTGCACATCGTTCCTCCTTTTGTGTCCTCCAAACAGCAAAGCCCATCAGAGCACTTCTGAGGTCAACAGCAGCAGTCTTTATCACCATGAAGATAGATAACGGAAAGAAAACAAGCCAAGGAAAATCAAACACACTCCAGTTCCTCAGAGTGTTTGCAAGGCCATCCTGAGGCTCAGTTGGGCAAAGGTCTGATGATCTGGACACATGAATAGAGATGCAAAACTGAAGGCGTAATCATGCAGCAAATACATACAGAGGCAGCTGGGTACAACTGAGCACTAAAAAGCATGAAAAAATTGCTGCAATTCGTCTGGGGTAAATCTGACACCAAGACATGAAGTTACCTCTTTGTTAGGGTCACACAGCTTTAAAAAAATGGGAGATATTAACTCATCAGTGTGTCCATGGCCAACATTGTAGCAGGTGTACGTGTGCCATTTGAGCTGGACTCTGATGTCTTAAGGATTAGTTTTATAACTTTGACACAGCTATTGTGGGACATAGCTAACAACAACCCAAACCACATGCACCTAAATAATGTTACCAGCCCAAGAGGCAGCTCCGCAAGTGGGAAAGTGCCTTATATCAGCCTACATTGATTTCTTTCACATATGGGAATAGTGTTGATGTATTAAATAATTTTTACACTGGTAAAGTCACATGAATTAAGGCCTGTGTTGCTTTAACTATACCCATACAAAAGCCTATTTTCATGAAACATAAGAGTTTAATATTGTTGAGGTTCCTGCCTCTCTTCCAAATGTGGTTAAAATTTTTGAATGAGTCTAAATTTTTTGATGGATGGAAGTGGGACTCTCGCATGCACACACGCACTCAAGACACACCATTTAGGGAAACCTAAATAAACCAAAAGTGAATCAGCTGGAGGTAGAGGTGAAAACACTCTCAAGGTATGAATGTTAAGTAAGCTTTGACTGTAGATTGTAATTTTCATCTTTGCGGTCTTCCCTGGCTTACAAATAAATCTCTCCTCTACCACGGAGACATTCAGCATGCTCTAATATACAACCTCACCTTTTAAGAACATCTAGTATATTGATCCCAAAAGTATGGCTTGAGCTCGTTAGCTTATAGTCTGCTATGTTAGTAAGAGCTCATAGGGAGCCAACATATGGATGTACTTCTGAGTACATTAACAGCTGTAGTATAGCAACTAAGTCCATTACACTGAACGATGGAGTTGGTCATACTCTTTTCTTGTTGCCAATATGGCAATAATTAGGGCTGCTGTGTGGTTCAGTAGACTAAAAGAACCGACAGACCAAATTAATCCCAGGAATAATTCAAGGAAGACAGAGGAGTTACACCAGGAGTCATAGCCCACTGTGTTCCTCTCCTTGAAACCCGCGCTTGAAAAGATGTTATTTGCAGGCTGAAGTCTGGGCTACTAAATGGTAATTAGACAGCTACATGGGAAATAATTACCTGATTACGAGATGATTAATTAGTATGCTGTCGAGATACAATTATCCTGGCATCTAGGGAATACACTGCATTTCTTCTTTGCTCCTTACAAGATGATGATGGCAGCATAAAGCACTTCTGCCCTAAATCCCTACAGAAATGAACAGCAAAAGAGCACAAACAGTAGCACTCAGTACCGAGAGATTTAATGAAGCTAGAAATATGCAGGGCGGACTGACACAGCCCAGTCCTGTCACAGCAGGTCAAAAATAGGCAAGGAAACAGCTTCACAAAGAGCAAGAACCACGTAAGATCCTACCTGCACCATCCCTCAAACACACTGAACACACCACTCCTGACAACAAGCATGCAACCTTACAGTGGGAGAAAAGCAATTTCTGGCCACCTGTGTATGGCAGTGTAGGCACCACACTTCATGACCATCAGCTCCAAATCAAGCCTTGCAAATTTTTATAGATGCCTGCAGGGATTGGAGGGTAACAGCACATACACCTCTGGCCCCTGAGACACCAGGAAAGGGCATGAAGGCTGATATGATAGGGAGAGGCAAGATTTCCAATACTAGCTCCTTCTAGAAGAATACAGCCTGACTTAATTAGTTAGAACATGCTTGTTTGTACAAGGGTGCTGCAAACATATAATGCCACCCTTGATTGTTTTTATAAAGTAGATTTGACACCTACTAATCTTGCTAGGCTAGTAGCTTCATAAACTAGTGTAGGTAAGCAAGAAAGGCGTATGGCTTCAGCACCATCACAACCAGAGCTTTGATCTTTTCCCTAGTTGAGGCAAGGGAGTCCTGCTTTGGACTCTGCCTTTCATTTGGGTGGGCTCTGCAGACAGGGGAACAAGGAAAAGCATTCTGGAAAATTATTAGCCTGTGAAATTTAGTATCCAATTCCACCTACATGCACAAAAGTACTGCTGAATGTTATATATGCTCAGATATAAAAGCTGGGCCAGTAGACAGGGCACCAGCTGAGACATAGATACAGGTTCCCACTCGGTGATGGACATCTTCCATGACTTCAGTGGTATGTAGTCACCTGGTTCGTCTAGAAACCAATCTGACTCTGCCACCGACCTGGGCCTTATCACTGAACAGCTCAATTTATCTTCTTCAAACTTGGGATGAATAACAATTTTCTAGCTCCCAGAGAAGCTGTGACTTGAATTCATTAGAGCCTATGAAGCACTTTGATAGTATAATAATGGAATAAGTATTGTAGATAGTTTTTATGCTAATTTCTTCATCTACATATCTGTGGCCGCCACCTCCATATGGTATGCAGAATAAATCTCTCAGAAGTAACAAGCCTCTGTACCAAGTTTGCAGATCATTTCCACATCTCACCACCTGTGTAGGGCCACCCTACATGTGTCCCTCCAGGATATCTGAGAGCAGCCTACTGTAAGATGATGGTGAGTGACAGCCTCAGTGCACAGAGCCTGTGAACTACGCTGCTTTGCACATCTTTTGCACCAGCCTTAGGGGGAAGCAACCAGGGTGGCAACCCCTTTAAAAATCCCCTAACGACAAAAGCCATGCTCACCCAGCTCTCTGGGACAGAGATGTGTGGGCTGGCTCATCCATTGTTCCAACTAGTGTTTTCCTCCTGCTGTATGTAAATGCCATTAGCGCTTCTCACATTCAAACCCTTCTGCTGGGCCAGATCCTGTCACATCCTTAATTCCAGATAAACCAAAGCGCCCAGGTGACCAGCCCCTTTGGAAGCAACAGAAATCAAGTCCCTGTGCATACTGGTGACACAAGGCCTCCCGGGCCTCCCAGCCATCGGGCTCCCTGGGAACACTCAACATTGCAGCCCGGGCGCTGAGCACACCGCGTTGAACTTTGCCTCTGTGTTACCCCTTAGCTAGACAGCTCCCAATTAACAACTTTGTGTGAGCCCAACCAGCTCTAGACTGTATTTTCAAATGTGACCACTGTGAAAGGAAAAAAAAATAGGTCAAGAGGATTATGCAGGGTGACTAATGATTGCTGCACGCTGGGCTGAGATGTGAAGTCTGGCTGTGTTTTCAAAGGTGCATAATAATATGTCCTTGTCTGACCTGTGGTGCTGTTGACACTTTTTCTGAGTTGATGCCTTCGCACAAATCCCCATTAGGCTGGAAGCTTGAACGCCCACCATGAATGATGCCAGCGGAGTGGAAGGGCTATCAAACTTTGCAGAACTCCCATTTAAGTTTCACTTCATTTCTTAAAAGCCAGGCAGCAGAGGCAATTATTTAACTGTCAAGCCCTTTTGGAGTTGTTTGCTGAGGGACGTGGCTGCTGTTCTCAGGCTGTGGGGCACAACCTGTTAATTCACGGACAGCTCCCTGGAGCTGGTCAACAGATAAGAGGAGGGGGCTATCCTGCTCAGCACAGCCGGCACATGTAGTCAGGGGAATGTGCTCTGCCAGCCAGCTTGCCATCCAAATAGCCAGAACTAATAGTTTCATCCTTATTTTACTGATAGGGAGAACATGGTATGATGGAGTGCATGTTCAGCTGCCCTACCCAAAAATCACAGGAAGTTTGTACCAACAAGAAAATGAATTCAGCTGTTTTGTCTCCTGGTCCTCTGTCTAGCATTAAAGTCCCTCCAAGTATACCTTTCATTAACAGGGAAGTTAAAATTCATTTTTCTTATCTGACAAATGTTCATTAGCCAAGTATTTGTATTAATCTTTCCATCCTGGTCACAAAATATGTCCCTTTCTAGCTACAGAAATTGTAAGAGAAGGCAACTCAGCTATAGCTGAGCTGAACCTATAGTTCCCCACAGGAACTCCAGAGCAACAAGCGATGCAGCAGCCTCAGAGAGTCACAGAAAACAGCCTTTTGTTTCTATTACAGTACCTTCATGGATAAGAGCATAAATATAACCACAGAGAAGTTTCCTCGACAAAGGCAGACATACCAGGAAAAACATAACCCCTGGTTCAGCTTAACTGTGAGGAAGATCTGAAAGACATTTCATCTCAGATAGCAGAGGCCAGCCCTTGCATATGGGCTGTTGGCAGCCTGGCAAAAGCTGGGAGTGATGACGCTAGTCTGGATGATGCTGGGCCCTAGACATGGAGCAGGGAACAGCAGGTGCAGATCTGTTGTAGGAGGCAAGATACCTTCAATTCGCATAACATTTTTTCAGAATGCCACAGGGAAAACTCCCAGCTTTAGGAGAAACATACAGCTGTCCAATAAAGCTCACGAGGGCGGGCAAAGTTGTGACAATATTAGCACTATCAAGACCTTTCTGAGGCACCATCACATTCATTTTCTACTGCTTTTGGGCGATGTTCACATTTATACAGGGAATGGGGGAGCGCCATAATTGCGTTTAAAATAAGATCAGTTTTAATTCCCAGGCAATTCTACACTGGCAAAAGAACAGAAATTCCTTGCTATAGCAAGAGCAGTCCTCTGTGACTGAAAAGGTACAGCCCAGGCAAGGCCTTTCAATGGAGTCCCACTAAGGCATTGCGAACTCCAGGCTCGTAGAGGGCCTGGGCTCCCTACCTCACTCCCTGAGGTACCGCATAGAATTTAACAGAGGATCAATTTCTGCCCCATTGTTAGGTCTCTGCAATCACAGGCTGAGAAGAATAATTTTGCACAAGCTCCTTGATTTAGATCAACCCACATGTGACAAGAATACTTTTCTTGCTTTTTAAAGAAAAGCCTGCCGGAGCCAACAGCCTCGTTGTTCCATAAATCAATTTCTTTCCCAAATGTAAAATCTCCAATTGCTCATCCCCTGTCTTTCATCCTAATTAAACAGTGATGTGAAGTAATCAGCAGTATTGTCAATGGCTCTGGTGCTGCAGAGATACTTCTGAATATACGATATTAGAAGGAAACGAAGCCAATGAAGAAGATTTCTGCCCAGCAGCTGCACCAAGGCTAGTAGTGCAGGCTGGAAACATCCATGCAAAACTAAGACATGCCGTTTCTGCAGGGCGAGCCCAGGCAGGGGCCTGCAGTGCCCCACGTCCTGTAAAGAACAGGTCATGGAAGGGCCCCTCCCTGTGCTAAACGTGACGTGGCTTTCTCTACCATTTCAGCAGGGAGTAATTACCTCCAGTTACCTTTCACATTCTATTTCCATAATCTGGTCAAATTAAAATACTGAACTACTTTTAAACATTGATCCCTCTCCCTTCTAATTAATCATGTTCAATATGGAAGTGTTTAGATGCCAAGAGAAAAGAGGTCCTGTGAGGCAGTGAGTTGTCAGCAGGGGGGTAGCTTTGGGACCCCATGTCATGTAAGAGGCAGTTACAGATGGTGAATTACCTCAGGAAACAGAAATGTGTGTGGTCCATGTGGTTCGTGTTACCCACTGGCTCTTGTGGAAGCAGCAGGAGTGCGAAGGCAGCCCCAGCGTACTGGAAAGCAGGAGCTGGGGAAAGGATGTTGCACCTCTCCAAGTGGACCTGCACAAGCCAGTCCCAAGTCTCATGCCAACAGAGATGAGCTGAGAGCAGATAAGGGAGGTTGTACTAACGCAGTTTGAGCTCCTGGGAGCTGATTCAGGAGAGTCCTTCCTCTCTTGAGTATCGCTTCCCTCATTAGAAAGAAGACATTGCATGTAAAGGCGAGTCTATACAGAATGCAAATATCTAAGTCAAACTAAATATGAACATTTGGTACGGTAAATATTTATATACTCCTAATAGTGCTGGTTTCTTTCCTTTCCCATCTCTTCCTTCTAAAATGAAGTGGTCCTGTCCTCCCAGGGGAGAGGCAAAGGAAGAGCCCCAGATGATAGGCACTATACAAATACAATCAAGAGATACTGTCTCTTCCTGTAAAGATTTTTGATCTAATGAGACTACATACAAGCTAGAGGAAAAGCATGTCACTCAGCAGCACAGCAAGTAATGCCCTGGCTCTAAGTCAGAAAACATCTGACAATTTTGTCCATGGGTAAAAAACAGTAATCTTCAATAACTGCAGAGAAAGTGCTCCAGGAACTTCCCTGGCCTTAGAATTTTTCTTCATGAAGCACATAGGTCAGTGTTATTCAGTACATTTCACTGCTAAAACTTTTCTTTGTAGAGCAGCAGGGTATCAGTCACTCTTGGCAGGGCATCTTCGGCGGTATCTGAGTACAAAATCTTTCCCCTTTGATTCGAGTACAACGACATAACACAGGATGTCTTCTGATAGCAAAGTTTTGTCATGGTGCAGTAATCTGAGAAGTCTTAAAGTTTCTTTATAGACGAGCAATTGTACTAGGCAACAGGTGAAAACTCTGAATTTACTGCACAAAACTCCCTTTTATAATTCCCCTGTAATATATCACTGTTGGCTTGGCAAAGAGACAAACAGAAAGATTTTAAGTGAAGTTTCAAAATATGGCAGAAATAGAAAGCCAGTGATTTACTCTTTCACTTAACTGACAGCTTCCCAGATGAGAAACCTGTGGCAGCTCCTGCAGCCAGATAACCCTGCAAAGAGTGATTCATAAAGGGATGGTTGTTGATCCTTATGCTGAAGAGTTCAGAGGTAAATATTTATGAAAGGCAATATTTATCTGTTAGTCTCACAAAATACTGTGCATTACTGATTTCCATAAAAATCAGATCCCAGACATGCAGTGAAATACTGACTTCATTCATTATTTAGGTCTCCCTCCTCACTTTTCCACAGGATTAATAGCAACTTATGAATCTTTCCTTGGAAACATCTGTGCAAGCTCATTTAAAAAAGCCAAGAATTTAACAAAGCAAAGACTGTTGGTTTAAGCTAAGATTTTCACAAACTCTTAAAGCCCAAATCCCATGCTGATGTAGGGTACATTGGTTACTAGTCTAGAGCCTCCAGGTTTTTGCAGCACCTACACACGGAGCAAATGTCCTGCTGGAAAGGGAAGGAGAACACCAACGAGGTTCTCAGCATTTCTTCTTCAAGAGGCACACTCTGTGCTCCCGGAGAGAAGCAAAAGCAAAGCCATAGCATGCAAGTAGAAAATGCATGGATTCAGAGCTTTGAAAATGTGTGTACAACTGCACAGACACACAGACAGGAAAGACCTCTTCCCCCACTCCCAGAAAAGAGTTGCATTATTTTACGGGCAGGACTGATGTCACTTGGACAAGGCCTAGAAACTCCAGAACAATGGACTCAGCATCCTCAGAATTTAACATTTCTGGGTTGTTGCTGATAAGCTGATCACAATAAGGATGCAAATTACCCATGATCATATTGGTTTCTATTTTGTTATCATGCATAGATTAAGGAAAAAAAAAAAGAAACAAACAAAGAAGGAACACTTATTTTTCACTTTAGCCACAGGCTTCATATATGTCAGACCAATTTCTGAAATTCCTCCTCCAAGTTTACTGATGGAAATTTAACCACAGTAAAGACTTCTAATTCAATTAGGATTGTGGGATTTGGTCTAGAGGTTGTATAGTGCATGGGATCCTTTAGGATAACTGGGGATACTAGATAAAGTTAAACATTTGCAGAACATCTCCATTCTCCATAAGTAGCAGGTGAACAAGAGAAACTATTCTAATTACAGTTCAGACTTCTCCCAACCGCTTTTGCTTTAATCTCCCAAACTTTAACTTCTTTTTTGTGGCCTTAGATTTACTTTCCTCTGATTTTTGAGAATTCATCTCCCCCTCCCTTTTTCCTTCATTCTTCACTGCACTCCTTCTACATATACATTTTAGGTAAGTTGTCTTTGCATACCCATCTCCTCAGTGCGCAGAGTTCAGTTTTGCACACACACTCTGCACAGAGGCAGTTCTGCACTGTGAATGGATGAAGGGAAAGTAGGACATCAGTTCTTCGTTCAGTCTCAGATGTGAGCTCTCTTGTACAATGCACTGAGAGAAAATTCGGTTGAACACACTGCAGTAATAACTGGTCTATGAAATATTCCAAGGAGTGTAACAAGAAGCCAGTGGAGCAAAGATCTCAAGAAATACACTAGTCTAAAATGTAGAGATTTATGTCAGAGACCTTTTAGAGATCTAAATATGACAAGCCATTTTAAGTTCTGAAACTCTAGAAGACAAAAGAGGACCCTGGTGAAGGTGAAGCTGTAAGAGTTGAAAGGATGCATATATATAGAAAAAGTTCCTACTGTAACAGTCTTAAAAGCTTACAAGGTGAGAAAAAAAACAACTCAGCAG
>NW_009225383.1:32561-85007 GCF_000690835.1 Fulmarus glacialis
ATTTCTTTCATGCTCTTAGGTTGATTTTCATTGTCTAAGAATTTGACGAACAGTTCTTAGTGGTTCCTCAACACCCCTCCCCATTCTGGTTCCCATCTTCCATGCACTAGACTTTTCCATGAGCGTGCCTTAGAGCATTGTAACCATATGGTCCATCTCCTGATGAAGGACACATGCCCCGGTTACCCCAACAAATCTTCCTCAATGACATTAGCCTTCAAGGGCACAGTAATGAAAAACTCCTTGGAGCAACAAACAGCAATAATTTTTTCAACATATACATGCCAGTAATAAATGCAGCACAGTTACCGATATAGGAAACTTCTTGTGCAGAATACATAAAAATACTTGAAGTTCTGTCCACTGCTCTGTCTGTGACCAAAACAAGCCAAACATATCCTCTCTGCTGCTGGCATATGCAGTATGTGTAAGTTGAGAAATCCCCCCAATTTTAAATGAGGTCAGGCTTTGTATACAGTGTTATGAATAAATTTCTACCATGGGCAAGAAAGTTTACCTAGGTATTGCACTATTCTATAAAAATGGCTGGCCAAAGCTCTACAATGTATTTACACCATATTTATGTATTTGGGATGTATTTATCAAAGGATGCAGAGCCTGCAAACTTTCTCTCCTTCAGTCATTATCCTGCTGTGGCTCTACGTGGTGCTATACAAACACATACTGAGAAAGCCTTTGTCCCAAACAATATGCCGAGTGACCAGCGACTTATGTAGAAAGGCAACAAATGAATAGGAGTCACACTAGGGATGTCTCCTTGCAGGCTCCACGGCTAAGAACAAATCAAAGTCTCCTGCAAAGCCAAATTGTTTGTTAGTACAGCCCTATTTACACAGGCTGGCAACAGCTCCAAGGAATCACCCTTTTTGATGTGCCTTTTTTACCTTACTGTGTCTACTTTATACATTCCCTTTCCAAAGGCTTCCTAGTCATGGTGGTTTGAGACAAGGCTGCCAGGTTCACACTGTCAGCCCAGAACGCTCACCAGCATTTGTGTCAACTCTGTATCAACATTGCCATGGCTACATTATTATTCCAACTTAACCTTCCTAGTAGCTTATCATAACACCAAATACCAATACGAGCCTGCGCTCCAGTGTACACACCCACTAAACAGGCTACTCTATCTCATGGCCTATTCCCCGCTGATGTTAGAGTCAACTGGGTAATTACAACAACAGTCTGGGTAAAAAAGGTGAGCCAAATAGAAAACTCCTAACTAACAAGGCCTCTCAGGGGCCTGATTAATCTTGCCTCGATTTCTGTAAACTTAGAAAACGTAACAATTGACTGTTTCTTTCCTATTTCTCAGCTGTTTAGACCGCAGCTCTTGGAGCAAGGACTGTTTCACTCTGCTCCTAAACAGTGCCCGGCAGGCGGCAGCCCCTGTACCTGGCGGCACTGCCCCACCAGTGTACACACAGCTCCGAAACCGGTCCAGGCTCTGCAAGGACCGTGTCGAACGGAAAGAAATGACCTCTCTGTTCCACTGAGCTTAGATGAACTTCAGCAGCCTCTTCTTGGCATGCAATCGCTCAACAGAAGCTGCATTTCTCTGCATCCTTATTCTAGACAGGGCCTCTGTGTCCCTAATCGAAAGAAGGTCAAATAGCCCATATCTCTTCTTAATTTTTAATCGCAATTTCATGCTGTTATTTCAGCTGCTGGAGGCGGTGTAGCACAAATCCCTCAGGAGCAATTCCTAGGTACTCTCTTGTAGGCTGGCCTACATTTTCTTCCTGTTCAGTTACAAATTGCTTATCGCAGCCCAGATGTGTGACGGTACTGGAAAAGCCTGCCGCCACCCAGGCAAATACATTTGCCACTGCAGCATGTAAAAAAAAAAAAACAACCCACATTTTGATTCTTCTCCAGCTTCTAAAAATAGACAAGATAATCAAGATCTTTGATTAACCTCTGTGAGCCCAGCTGAGTACGATGGTTTAAACAGTTCCATTGCCTCTGATAGAGGACAGTGCCACAGTCCCCCCCGTGTGGCACCTCGCTGCGGTAATCTCCCAAAGCGGGACGCAGGTCTCGGCGCTGGTGGGAAAACCTGGAGGGGGGAGACAGACGAATGGGTAGGCCAAAGTCCACGCGGTTTTGTGGGGATTTTGGACATGGCAGGTCTGGGTGTAAAATGCGAGAAGAAGGAAGTGGGAAAGGTGTCTTAGAGCTTTCGTAACTAGGAAAAGTATTGGGCAATTTCATGAACTGCGTTGGGTCACTTCGGTGGCAATTCTTGAGGCTACTGAAATCACTTATTTGAACCCTAGAATATTGTGGGCAGTATAGCGGCAGCTGTGTGACAGAAATAATTCCTGTAAGATTTCACCTATGGAGGAATTTTTTTATGTAAGTGGGAAAATTCCTAGCAGTATGTGCAGCTCTCTTGTTTTGAAAAATGAGAGAAGTTGCCTCCAAAAAAATACACTGCTCTCAGTTTGGTCAGAGAGGATAGAAGGCAGAAAAGAAGCAGTCAAATCCTTTTTGTTTGCTTGTGCAATGAGGGATTTTGCTGGTTTTGTTTAGCTAGAACATCTCTTTGTGGTTGACTTTCTCTCTACAGTTCCATAATAACCTCGAATCTTGGCTTTATCGACCAGCTTTTACAGGTCTACACAGAACCTTCTTCTGATGAAAAAAAAAAAAAGATAAACCTACTTAAACCAATGCTTTTTACTAAAAAAAAATTCCTGTATTTCAATTTCACAGCCTTCCCACTGCAAATATTCCAAGAATAACACTCTATGTCCCAAAATCTTCCATAAATGCAGCACAAACTTCCCCAAGCAGCAAGAAAAGTTATGAAGCAGAATAGGAAATAAAAAAATAAAAACAAAGAAAGAAAGAGCCAGTTTCAAGGTTATGAACTGGAGGCCAAAGATATCCTCATCTTGTCACACAAGTGTCAAGAAACCCACCGCACGCTATGTGCACTGCCTCTTGCGTAGCTACTTTTATTACAGATATTTTGGTATTCCCCAAAGGCCATATATCAGGGTCAAGACTCCTTTACCACCCTTTGACTCAGCAGTTGTATTTCTTTACGGGAGCACAGTACACACTGAGTGCTGTCATAATATTTCTTTTGCTTATGTTGTTAATAATGCTGTATTCAAGACACATCACAAATTAAAGTGGACAGATTTTCAGTACAGCAAACAAAAGGCAAGAAAGACTACACCACAAAGCCATACTTACCTTGAAGGATTAAATCAATAGGGATGCGACTTCCTCGATAGAAAGAGACCAACTTTTAGCTTTCAGTCATTTCACAGCCTCTACCCAAAGACTGAGCCACAGCCTAAATTGGTTTATCCATGGAGAGACAAGGATGGGAGGAATATTTTGCCATGGCAACTGACAATTCCAGAAAAACCACCCCCAAAACTGTGCTCAGTCAGAAAACCAGCAGATTAAAAGCTTGAAGATAATGCCTCAGAAAGAAAAAATAGGGATGAGACAGAAAATGTCTATTAAACAGAGGTTCTGTCAAAGAGACAGGTGACAGGCTTTCAAATGGTAAAGCTTTTGAATGCTACCTAGGCCACAGACCAGAAATAAATACTCAAAAGAGAGTCATAGATAACAAAAAATATAAGTGCACGAGGTGACTTTCCTATAGATGCCTGGAAGGACACTATGGTTGGAACTTCATCTCTGTCGCCGAGTCACAGCAAAGATGGCTGAACTGGGCATTCACACTTCCACCTGTTTCAAACAACCCAGCCAAATATAGCCCTAAGAAATAATACATTTTGACTCAGACAAGCCCCTGTGGGAAGTGAATAATGTTTGTGTCCTGGTTTCGGCTGGGGTAGAGTTAATTTTCTTTCTAGAAGCTGGTATAGTGCTGTGGTTTGGATTTAGTGTGAGAAGAATGTTGATAACACACTGATGTTTTTAGTTGTTGCTAAGTAGTGTTTATGCTAGTCAAGGACTTTTCACCTTCCCATGCTCTGCCAGGTGCACAAGAAGCTGGGAGGGGGCACAGCCAGGACAGCTGACCCAAACTGGCCAAAGGGGGTATTCCATACCATATGACATCATGCTCAGTATATAAACTGGGGGGAGTTGGCCGGAGGGCAGCAATCGCTGGACTGGACATTGGTCAGCAGGCGGTGAGGAGTTGCATCACTCGTTTTTCCTGGGTTTTGCCCCCCCCCCCATCTTCCTCTTCATTACAATTTATTATTATTGTTCTTGTTCTTGTATTATTATTATTATTTTATTTCAAACATTAAACTGCTCTTATCTCAATGCACAAGTTTTCTTACTTCTGCCCTTCCAATTCCCTCTCCCATCCCACTGCGGGGGGAGGGTGAGCGAGCAGCTGTGTGGTGCTTAGTTGCCAGCTGGGGTTAAACCATGACAGTTTGGTCCCTCATTGATTTAAGCTTCTATTACAGGAAGCCAGTAGTTCACCTGCAAGAGCAGGTGCTTAAAATTTAAACCAGCTAACTAGCAGAATTTGTGCAAAAACAGTGACATACACAAATCCAGCCCAGCTTCTCAACCCCCAAAAAGATGGCACTATCTAAATAAACACTACTGCACTGAGATACTCCATTCTGAGGACTATGGAAACTCAAGCAACATATCTATCAGGTAACCCCTGAGCCTAGGCAGTCTCCTGCTGGCCTCAGACAGTGGGATTGCATTTGGAGGGAGCAAAGGCCATCTACCGAGGTGTTGTGGCAAGAAGTGGGTGGGAAAACATTTCTCCCAGCCTGGGAGCTCTTAGATTTCAAAATATTTTCTTGGCCCAGCTCAGGAGAAGGTCAAAACCTCAGATTTTTCTCAAAAGAAAATCCAAAACACATTTTGAGAAAGGGAAGAAATATTTTTTGACCGGGCCAGAGTGTTTCACTTCTTTTGTATTATTTTATGTGTGTTTTATACAACAACTGAGCAAAAACAAGTCAGGGAAAAAGTAATTTCCCCTTTAAAAATGTCAGTGTGTGATGTTCCACCAAATCAAAAATTCAAACTGGTTTT
The DNA here is from genome assembly GCF_000690835.1 of Fulmarus glacialis. Classification (NCBI taxonomy): domain Eukaryota; kingdom Metazoa; phylum Chordata; class Aves; order Procellariiformes; family Procellariidae; genus Fulmarus; species Fulmarus glacialis. Next base: position 37,584 of record NW_009225383.1, read on the forward strand.
GAAAAAGAAAATAATCCTCAATCTCTTTTATGGCTGTTTTTGGAGGAGTCAACATTTATTTTGTTGGAAGATGCCTACCTTGCCCCGAGTGCAAAACTGCTCATTCTCTATACAGCAGTTCTTCAGGGCAGCATTTTGTAATCATCTTGAGCAGCCAGAGAGGTAGATTATTTTTATGCAGGTGTTTTGTACCAAGGACACTTATTTTTGCATGTATGCACAAACATAAAAAATATAATTCAGAATATTGCCAGGTGAAAGCAGGCAATTTCCATGTAAATTAGTCCCAAATGGAGGCATGCTGTGCTCTTCATTGCTCTTGGTAATTGTTCACTGGGGGTTTCTCGGCAGTTGTAGTTAATGTTGCTTTCCGATGCTTGGAAAAAAATAGGAAAAAATGAATTGCTGAGAGTGTTGCCCTTAGAGGTTACAGTAAACTTCTCATTGGTGCAGGTAGTGTGTTGCCTGTGTATAATCCTGCCTAGTCCTGTCTAGCAACATGGACTTTTTTTTCTCTGTAACTGTGTGGCTGTGCTTTATCAACCTCTATCAAGCTTTTATTCCTGCTCTCTCCAGCGAGGGATTCAGGCAACAACCACCTCAGGAACAACCCAAGGTGTTGACCTAACTCCTGCCAGGGTCTCAGAAGTCTTTCTACTAATTTCAGCAGGGGCTGGGATCAATCCCTAGGCTGGGCCTCCCAAAAGACCATCCCTGGAGATGTTGAGTGTACTCATTTCCCAGGGGATGCAGCAGAAGCTGAGGGGAAGGAGAATCCAGCATATATAGGAGCACCAAATATAAAACAGACTTCTAAATTAGACCAGGGAAACCAGGGAACCTTCTGCTACCCTTGGCATACCCAAGAGAGAGGCTTGAGCCAGAACATTCCCCACTTGAAGTACTGGGGGACATGCATGTCCCAGGTTTTGACTACTCAGGAAAGAAGATGCAGCCCTTCTCCCAGCTTCTTGAGGAGAGATGTTAGGATGAGCTGCTCGTAATCACAGCGTGGGTCCCACAGCAACAGCAGGACAGAAAAGCCCACCAGCAGCTTGGTAAAGGAAGCAATTTGCAAACATGCACTGTACTGATTGCTGTGTAGCATAAACACCCCAAGAATCTCAAGCACAGGGAGGGAAGTCTCCACACACCAGGCAGACACCGAGCATTTGCAGGGGTGAAAACACAATGGGAGCCAAGAATGACTGAGAGAGTGTGGGTGGTGGAGAAAACTGAGGCTGATAAGAAACAGAAAAAAAAAAAGCGTCAATTTGCTGTGTTTAATATTACTTCTCCTTACCGCACAGGCTGTTTTTTCCCCTTTGCTATTGGTTCGAAAGCTATTTCCAACTTAATAACATCTTAGCTGCTTTGCCTCTGCTCAGATAGGAGCGTCTCTGCCAATGCTGCCACAGAAGGCAGAAGGAAAGATGCATTTTGCATTAACAGTTAGGCAACACCTGGGTTTAATGTTAGGAAAAATAGTATCAAGAAAACCCTCCTGACAAACGAGGTCAATCATTTTGCCCAAGAACACTGGCGACTCGATGGTCAAGGTGGAGCCATTGCTTCAAAACACAGCATATATGAGATGAAAAATACAAAAAATTCTGGTTATAGACTCTCCGAAGTTTCCCCACTAGATCTGACATCCTTCACTCAAACTTTGCTTCAGCAAAAGGACGAGTGAGCTCAGTACAACAAGGGTGCACAGACCCAGAGTAAACTACGTGGGAAGACATTTTGTTAGGGGCTCAGCGCTGCCAAGTCTGCACCAAAGATAAAAATACATCAACAGTCAAGCTCTGAAGGATGCGTGGTGCTATCTTTAGTAAAGATCCGCATTAACTTGTGGTGCCAGGTTAGTACTATTCCTTGACTGTCATTGTCTTCGTGATGGACACCACCCCAAACTGGGGTAACAGGCTTCTGTGAAACTAGAAGTGATAGAGGAGATGTTTCTTGGGCTCAGGTAAGATTTGATGTCTTTGCTTGCTCCTCTCTACTGAAGTGACTCAGAGGGATTTGTTCACTAGCAAACTAGCGTTGCTGCAACTGCTGGCATGCCTGGTGATGTCCTCAGTGGGGGCGGGGGCGGCGGGAAGAGAACTTTATTTAAGATGGGAACAAGAAGATAACTGCAAGTTTGAGTTTAATAAAATATTCAATGCTTTCCTGGGCTTTGCTTTTCAACAAATAGCAAAAGACAGCACAATCGGAGATAATAACTGCAATTCCAGGCTGACAAAGCAGACGTATGCAAATGGCCCTTCACCTTTCCTCAGTCCAGCTGTGTCTCAGACTGCTATGTTCTTCCACAGCCAAATGAAAAACTCATTTGGATCACAGTCTTTTTCCAGTGCAGAAGGGCCCCCTCTGTTCTGACACAGGTGTTAGCAGATATCCTCAAGCAGCTAGTGGGGAAAAAAATTGTTTTAAGAAGCCAGTGGGGAACTCCTAATTGCTATTGAAAATATTTTCAAAGCAGCAGATCAGCTAGTAGTCCCAGCTCCATCCCAGAGGCAAACACAATTTATTTGTCATGTTTCAACAATTTTTCTGCTGTTCATACAGTGTAATTAATCACTTGGCAGGCAGGCGAACACACACAGGACTGAAAAGGCAGCTCATTCTTTGACATGCAGCAATCATCCTGTACCTTGTTAAAAGGCAGATTCACTCTCTCATTTACAGGTGAGAGCAGCAAAAAAATGGAAAGCAGCAACTCAGTACAGCAACAATAAGAAACAAACAGCCTTGTTTAAAACAAGGACCCTGCTATTACTGTATCTTACAAGTTTGCACGTACAGCATTTGGGCATTGATTTCAGATGAAAATCAATTTTTGCTCACATGTAAAAATACATAGCCTGTCCCTTCATAAGCAGCTACTCAAACAGGTATCCTGCTACCTGGTGGTGAGAGGCTCTAAGATCTGTCATTCAACCTCCTGTCGTCTATCTGGGTGATCTAGATTCAGGCTTCCTTCAAATCTGAACAGCCAAAATACGCCAGGTGAAGAGCTGAAAAATCCAGCTCCTGTTGCTGATTCCCTTTTCCCCAAACTTAGGTGCTCAGACAGAAGAGCAGTCCCTGCTTCTCAGGCCTTGCAATGCTAATCTTGGCCAGGGAGCTGCAGATGCAGCCAGCCTAATTCCCTCTGAGTCCAGTGGCTAGTGCTCCCAGCTGGCTAGGTGCCTGGGAAGGCCCAGAGCCAGCCATTCGGAAATACTAGACAGAGGCACTTTGCTTTGTTTGAGCTGGCTGAATCTGGGTCTGGGTTTCCACACACATATTTCAGCTGTGGACTTTCTGTTGGTTACCATCTCCAAAAGGCTATCCAAGGGCTCTGAAGTGCTACCATATGCTTGCCACAAAGCAAATCCTGCACACTGGACTAGGGAGACTTTTGTCTCCCTTCAAACTGGAGCCGAAACAAGAGTTGAGGCCATAGCAGCAAACACTGTGAAAGGAATTAAGGATCGATAAATTGGCTTCTGGCAAATTCAGAGCATTTCTATTATCTCTCTAAAGGCTGTAACAGACAGAAATTATACTAATAAACAGCACTTGACTGAAGCAGTGCCCGAAATGGAGCACAATACAGACATTAACCAAATCAACAGACACTGAATTCATACACAGAGGGGGAAGGTTTATTTGTAGGTCCTGGAGAGAGGACTTGAGAGGCTCTACAACTGCTAACTCCTAACTGCAATCCTATGCTCTTTAAGTTTCTTTGAACCAGCTTTCTCTGTATGTGCCAACATACTCTTTGCAGCCTGGTTCAATGCTGATGGAAGTCAATGGGAGATTTCCCACTGATCTAAGAGTCCTGTAGTAACCAAGTGCTGCTCTTTGCTTTCTGCATATCACACCTTAACAGACTTGAGTTCAAAGGAAGAGCTCTCCATTCACCTGAAATATCACTGACACAGCCTCTCATTATAGACCATTAGAAACTTTCCATGGAATGGTCTTTGCATTTTAAATTGCATATACAGTAGGATTTTTTTCTCCTTTTTGGACAAAGTTTTTGGACATTAAAAGCTTGTCAGCTTTTGTTCTTGTTTACACTTAAGGGAAAAAAAGCAGACCATTTAGAAAATGTCAAATGAAATGCTCCAAGCTCCTGGTATCAGGGGATTTTATGTATCAATTTAAATTAATTGCATCCAGTTGGTTGCAATTAAAGGCTGGAGGCTTGGCAGTTTCTTCTTCCCGATTTGACTCAACATACATAAACAGCTGGATCAGTTCAGGACCTTACCATGGCTCCTGCCACTTCATCCCACTTCTTGGCATTACCTTCACCTCTTCAGGTTTCTGCCTTTGGGCTTCAGAAAGCTACAATACAGGGAGTGGGCACTTGGGAGGGGAAGCAAAGTGCAAGCAGGGGACAGAGGAAATAACATGTGACAAGAATAAATCTCCTCTTCCTCTCAAATCACACTGTGAATACAGAGACAGCATAACAATGAAGCAGCTCAGTACCTGCCTTTGTGTAAGTACAACCCCTTGGGTGGAATAAGAGAGATGCATTCGCTTTGAAAATACCTATTCATGCCATCACAGCAGATGTCTCCTGCTGCTGCCTGAAAATTTGACTGCACCTGAGAATTAGACAGACATGCAAAGGGTATACTGGGATGAAAATCAAATTAGACAGGCAACTCCCATTTGTGCCATTGGGAGCTGCCCATAAACTTGACTACATCACCAGGAATTCACACTGAATAAGGTCTGGGAGATGCAAAAAGAGCTCATATATTTTCAGTATGCGCTTCTTCGGGAACAGGGAACAAATCTCATCCATGGTGATAACCTCAAATCCACCTGGGCCTCAGCTCTCCTCTGTTTCATCAGATTTAAAACTCCAACTTTCTGCCATAGCAGAGGATCCTTAAAGCAAGTGCAGAACCCGTTCACAGCCTTTTCCCAGTCTTCAACTGACATCTAGCGAACAGTTTCTAAACTGCAACTGAAAGACCTGGAGATTGTAGATGAAACGATCCCCTCTGGAGGGCAGCTGTGCAGAGGAGCTGTGGGATAAGCATGGGGTGTACAACAATGTGCACTGTTTCCTGATCTCTCCCTACCACGACAGCTCACAGGTGGGGAAGAACCTGGTTCTGCTCAAAGGCTGCACAAATACTGCATTGGTCCAATTGAAGTGGGCAAACACAGCTGCTGGACTCTACTGCAACGGTGCCGCCCATTGCAGGGACCATACAGGGTGGCTGGTGGACATCACAAGTCCTACCCAGGAGTGATCAGCAAGGCTTCCACCACAGCACTGCCAGATCAACTCCTTCTGAACAGGAAGGGTCACCCTCTGCCCCCTTCCCCAGAGGCACAAATCTAGAACTCAAACGGGAAACTCATCGGCCCACTATCAAGATTAGCAACTGCAACTCCCACCCTCAAGCCCTCATGGCAGATAGGTGGCAGGAGTGGTGCAGTTTGCAGCCATCTCACAGTTTGTCTTCAAGCACTCTCCACAGCACATCTTTGGGTGACAGCAGATGTGAACTCCCTGAGGAATAAAGACCCAACGACCACGCCACCTGCTTTCAAAGCGAGTCAGAACCAGCCTGCCATGTCTGCATAGCAATAGGGGAACATCTAGTGTTTGCAGAGAGCCTGCTTTCCATTTTATAGCCTCTATCATCTATTGCAAAACAGGGAGTTTGGTTTAGGATATCTATTAAGGTAACCAAGCAACAGCATGGCGGGTATCCATGTCATCAGTTACAAAAAAATAGGGTTTTAGAAACAAGCAGAGTGATGGTGGTGTCAGCCTGCTACAGCCCAGGCACTGAAAGCAGCCTGCCATTTTCATCAAGCAAAAAGATCTAATAAGCTCAGACAACACTTCCTTATTAAGAAAGTTTATGATGAAATTCTGCCCTCCTGTTTGCAGTCATGGAGGGCTCCTTCCATCTTGTGACAGACATCATCTGCACTGAGGTGAAAGAAATGTTTCTATACTTTCTCTATGAACAGTGGAAACCATTTTGTATAACACCATGAAGTGTTGTAACACCAGCATGCTTATCACATGTCTTTCCTCAATACATGAGTATTGTTCTCACACTTCATCACCTGAGAAGGTAAAATGCTTTCCTTACTGATTTCAGGATCACTTGTAGCCTCATAACACCATTGACATGCAATCCTTATCTGAACGTACAATGCTAACTGTACCTTTAATCTTAAGAATTCACATGGGTGGAGGTAATTAAAACCAAAGTAAAATGAAGGAGAGACAAATAGATGCTTAAAGGAAACTTAACATTGTTCTGCTTGTTACACTGCGCAGACACTGCCAGATTAAGGATACAGATGCGGGATTGAAAATTTGTTATACCCACCAGCCAAAATACTATCAAGGTTACCAAAGGTTTCTGCTTCCCAACAGCTGTTGAGTCCCTGTTTATTATCTGCAGAAGGTCTCTGAGGACTTGTTCACCTACAAAGTTTGACTGATTTAATTAGATACAAATCAGTGTTTTCCACTTGTGTGGTGCCAGTGAGCTTTTATGTGATGTCTCCCTTCACAGCCAAATGAATACTGAGGCTTGTAAGAGCAATGCTATCCAAATAAATACTCTCACACCAGTTGACAGCTACCCTGTGTTAAATGCAACTTAAAACAGTGTGGAAGACTTGCTAACAGTCATGAATCTAGGAAGGAAGAGTCAATAAGCCAAGTAAAACAACAGCATTTACAATGACCCAACTACACATCACTCCAAATGCTTCCTCAGCCCACTAACATGAGACAGAATTAGTGCTTCTCTTACCTGGTAATAGTAATCAACATACTGTGGCTCATAGTGTCGAGGCCCAGAGTTTTCAGGAGACAGGACATCTTTTAGTAACTCTTCACAGCCTGGCAAATAGAAACAAGAGCAAATGGTCAGGCTGAGAGTTTATCTTCACAGAGATTGCTTGGACAACGGAGGAAGAAATACAGGTTTCTAGCTAATCTGTATGCACAAAACCTTGAAAGCTAGTTTTGGAATATGTTTAAATAGCTGTAACAAAGCTCTGCCTTCAGACTTCTGCACAGCACATATTCAGCATGTGGCACTTAAATAAGTGCAATTACAATAATGCTGACTCTCAGCATGGATACACTACACTGCAATGAAACCAAAAGCTGAACATTGCTTGGCTTGGTAAACTATCCTGCGAGATAGAAACCCACCCCTGACCAACCCAAAACTCTGAAGTCCAACACTGGATTTGCAGGCTTGGCATGAGCCAGTGTCTATTGCACATTAGTGTCAGTGGAACTGCTTCTGATTTTCTCTGGTCTAAGTGACAAAGGGGCAATACCTAAATGTCACAAATTCCCCTTCAAAAAGAGCTCTGTCGCAGAGCATACAGTGTTTGGCAAGCAAATATCTATGCACTGCAACCAGAGATTTTCAGCTTCTGTGTTTGCTTTTGTTAACAACCACATTAACAGCTGGAAAAATCAATGTCTGTGTTTCCCTCAATCCTCCTCTCATCTGAAAACCAGAGACAAATATAGGAACACTGAAATCACAAAATGTCTCATTCCCCATTAATTACTAATGACCGCACTTGGCATGTTGAGCTGCAGAAGGCAGTAATATCAGGTTATTTTAGAATAACCAGCTTACAGCCTTGGGCCTAAACTGTGTGAAGCCTTCTCAGCATGTGTTGTACACTATCCTACTTAGAAGCTGCAATTATCCAGCAGTATTTCTCTCTTCTGTCCATCACTAATGCAATACATTTGGCTGTGACATTACACACTGATACTCATGAGGTAGGTGAGCCAGAGGAAATAGAATAATGTAAGAAAGTGTGAACTGTACAGGTTTATACTGTTAGCTGATCTTCTCTCTTTTTTTTAAAATAAAGGAATAACATCTGTAGGGGTGAAGATACCTTGTGGTTACGGAGGAGAGTCCCTTACAAAGGAAATGAGTACTAAAAGAACAGAAAAGGTGACCAGATGGAGGAAGCCTAATATGGGAGATCAATACGTTGTTCCTGTCTCCCCCACGCAGGCCTATGTCAGAGGCAGCACATGGTGGATGAAGCAACCATTAAGATCTCAGGAGTGTCACATGGACAACAGGCAGCAGGACTTTTCTCCCTCTTCAGGCTTCTGCACCGAAGTGAGATCCTCAAGTGGCACAGAAGAGAGAATAAATTAAGCTATTAATTGCACACTTCTGTGCATTTTTCACTTTGCTGGAGAAGTTAGTGGGCAAGAATGGTGTGTTAGGGTCACTTCCCAAAGAGGAGTTCACCTGGGAATAACAATTAAAAAAAACAATTTGCTGGCTGATAGAGGCAAGGTGTTAAACTTGTTTGCCTAGAGAGGGCATCTTTCTACATAACTTGCCCCGCCTGTGGCTCTCACATTTCCCACCCAGCCATGATTCTTTTCTTTCTCTTGGTTTTATCATTATGTGTGTCAGCCTGTGCTTGACTGAGGTTATTCTCTAGTCCTCTTACAGAGAGGAATTCGATTTACTGTTTGTACCTTTTGACATTAATACCCAAAGCTTATTACTCATCAGACTGCCTCGTGCCAGCACTCACTGTGAGAGTTTTTACACATATGAACAGCTTACTTTGCTAAAAGGTCTCTGCATGATATGGAACACCTAATCATTAGAGTGAGTTATCTCCAGCAAAAAAGAAAATAAATGCCAAGTGCTACCACAGTAATGGATGTAGATTAGTGTAATGAAGGAGATGTGTTTATACAGTTCTAAAAATTCCCATCAACAGTATCTTCAGCCGTAATTTCAAGCCTTATTTTCCTAATTCAGTTGTACTAACAACAGTGCTTCTAGCTAAAGACCTCTAAGCAGTCAATCTTCATTTAAGCCTGTTAGGTGAGAAGTTATCACCTCCCCCAACTTTTTTCTTTGGTGGGGAAAAGTCACAAAGCCTGTGGGTTTTCAAAGGTGCAAAAAGGATTTAACAGCTCAGAACAAGGGGATTCAGAAAACTTTCTGCCTTGCCTCCTTTCAAAATGCCAGCCAGACTGGTCTGTTAGAGCTAGAGTCACAAATAGCTTCCAGATCTCCAGGGTCTCAAACCTAGTGTTTAGCTGCAAGGTCTTCCGTGTCCCCTCTTTGCTGTTCAGTTCTTACATAAGCTTATTCCTGATCACATTCTTTCATTTTCCTTGTCCATTAAGATGGACACCTTCATGATAGCCCTTGGCCATTTAAATTCAAGCCTATAATTTATTCAGTAAAAACACTGGGGAGAAAAGGATTGCCTCCTCTGTACCTAACCTACTTGGGGCAGCCCTCACTACTTCTTCATGAGAGCCACCTGGCACAGGCTTTTATGTCCTGATCCAGAACCACAGCAGCTGATCAAGCATTTGACCCATTTCCAGAACATCACCAGGCATTTAATCCAATTTGTTTACCTAGCCACATAGCTTAAAGTGGCAAACAAAGCCAAATCTTGCTTTTATTGAAGTCACAGGCCAAGTTTCCATTGGCACTGACAGACTCAGGATGCAGGTTCATCTGAGATATCTCCTTCTGCAAAGGTGATGTTTTGGTCAGAAGATGTTTGAGTGTGCAGCAACCAGTGTCCCCTGTGGGAGAGGTTTGCTTAGCATGCAAGCTGGCATGACAGCTTGGATCTCTTCATCCTGCTGGGAAGATTTGCATGTTATTATACTCGATAAAAAAGGGTAGAAGAGAAGGAAATGCTGAGAGGCCATTTTCCTCTGAGATTACTAAAACACATCATTGCTACCTTGCAGACATCTGAACCTGTTCCAACATCCATCAAATCAATGGAAAGATGCCCACTGGCTTCAAGAATCTTAGGATTGTGCCACTGGTTTTATTCCTGTTAAGAACTGTTTTTAGAGAATAAATTCTCTGTTGCTCTTTTTCCCTGTGAAGACACAAACAAGAATTTCTTAACTCTGGAGGACTGTGGTGCTGGTCTTTTCTTTCGGCCATCCCTTATCACCAGGAAGGTGGGTTTTGGCACACTGTCAGGAAATGCATCAGCTTTCTTACTCAGTGCTTTTCTGCAACAGTGCTAATATATCTTACCTTTTGATTCCCTTATCTAAATGATAATTTGAATTTTCCAAGTACTTCAAGAGGTTTACACAAGGGGCGTAATATAAAGAGGGGACACTGAAGTGTCTTAAATACTGTGTGTATGTCTTCTTATTACCAGAATATATTTTGGCTTGCAGCCTGGAAAATGCCAGTGAGCTAAATTAATGTGTCACAGTCCAGACGGAAAACAATGAAAAATCAAGGTTTACTCTGGCAAATCTCAGTACGGAAATATTAAGGCATTGGACAACAATTTGTACAGGGAGCAGTCTAGTCTGGCACACATGGTGCTCTCCACTACCAGTACCACTCGTGAGAAGAAATATGCTTGCCTACGCTTGCAGAACTGCCGTGATGGATATTTCAAGCTGTGCAGCCGTATGCACCCAAGGCTAGAATCTGTCCATAAATATCCCACTGCAAATAAGCGAAGGAATAATTCCTGGCTGCTCCTTTAGGGACCTCCTGCACTAAGATGTCCCATTATTGCTGTAACTTCATTTTCCAGGAAATGGTAAAAGTGAAAGCCACTTACATGGCTGATTAGAGATATTTCATTTGGATGCCTACTTGTATCATAAGATATTAATGTGCTCAATGTTCTCTTACTGCAGTTGGGAAAATTTCCTCATCTACATTTTTGGGCAGCACTTGGCAAGGAGGCTTAGTTGCACTGCAGTCGTAGTGAGGTAGTGGACAGAGGCAAAGAGCTAACCCAGGAATAGTTTCAAGTCCTTGTGTATTTACCACTGCAGCTCTGCAAAAGGAGGCCCTCTATGGAGGAACACTCTGCTGAAGGGCTGTGCATTATATAAATCCCTGTGCAGGGTGACACAGATCAGGAACAATCTCGTACCTGGAGAAAGAACTTAACTATCAGATCACAAAATGAGAGTGGCCAGAAGCTGCTGAATTTTCTTCTCTGGCTAAAGACACCTGATGAGCCAGCACAGAGGCAGCTTCTCTGTGTCACACAGAAGACTGACACATAGACGTGTATCAGTTCTTGTTTAACAAAGTGCTGCGTCACTCTCTAGTCTGGTCTGTCAAAATTATCTGAGTTAAAAACTATTTATCCCAATATTAAAAATGCATAAGCAAACACAGTTCATTTGGCCAGAACTGGCTTAGGGAGTAGCATATGAGCTTGGAATTATTTGTGCTTTGCAGGGCAAAGTGAAGTAAAATGACAAGTGACCTGTCCCTGGTCAGAAGTAGTCTGTTACAGAACAAGAATTCTAAGTAGCACCAAAACCACTAGGTCATTTATCCTTTCTTTTTGTGAAAATAGCCGGCTAAGATTTTTCCTTTCTTGAAAATACCTGGCTAAGACTCGTAAACTCTCAAAACACAGTGCTGGCTGTCCAGAGGCAGGACAGGATCATCTTTAGTCCTAAGCAAAGATGATGAAAGTGTTTTACAAGTACTGAAGGGGAAGACATGAACCTTTAACTTTTTCAGTTCACTTAGGATGCCAGACATGACTTCTCTTACGAGATAATTTTACAAATTTACCTTCAGTTTCTTTTTAAAAAAATTGGTTTTCACACCCTAACAAACAGTCAATTTGCAAACAGACATTCTGGCCACAAATAAACACAATTGCGGCAAAGTGATTTCCTGCAAATGCTCCAAGAAGGAGATTTAACCCATACTGCATCAGGCAATTTTCACAGGCAATTAAGCAATTTTAATACCATAGGAAATCAAATCTGGTTACCTAATTGAATGTAGTTGGTTCCTGGCATTTTTCCTAAGAGCAATAACTTTTTATTTTATCTACCCTTGGATCTTTAATGGTGTATTAGACTCATTTATGGTTTCAGGCTGTATTTAGTAAAATTTAGTTGAGTCTTAGAAAACTCTGAAGTACTTCTAAGAGTAACCAACTTCAGTTCATTAAACAGCTATAGCATAATTTACAACAGGAGAGCTCAGCTCTTCACATTTAAGTGACAGTCCTTTTCCTTGGAGCCATCCCTAGTACTGCTCCTGTCAATAAGTTATTCTTAAAAGAATGGATAGCTTCATCAAATCATCTCCAGTTATGGCGTACTGTGAAGTTTAAGATCTATAGCTACAAGCCTAAATGGGTTCATAAAGACTTTGAGGTTTTCTGCGGTGCTTTACTGAAATTCCTGTGCTACTGCAGCCATCCTTAGGTATTGTTATATATTACAAATACTGGTGTTCAGCAAATAAAGATAACTTCTTTTACATGACTGCAACATACCCATCTCTTATTCCATGCTGGATCTTCAGGGCAAAGCTGGTACAATACTATTCTCAGCTATGCGACTGCAAATTAGATTTTAAAGTTAGTTAAAAGAGATGGTCAAAACTTGGCACTGGTTTTGTGAAAAATATGTTTATTTGGAGCATCTGAATTAAACTATAAAAGTATATTAAAAAATAAAAATCTCCAGTGAAAGAGAAGGCCAGAAATACTCTGCTTTGGAAAACTTTGTTTTGAAAAAAACAAAATCAAATTTCACACTATTCTATTGTCATATTCTGTCACAGTCTGAGCTACCAGAACAGCCAACTTCCCTTTTCGAACATTTCTTTAAAGCTTTGGGCAAATCTGTATTCTTGGAATTTTCATCAAAATTGCTAGGAACTCATGAAGAAACATATCTACTTTTTAACTTTTATCTGCTCACATAAAGACTGCTTCTAGAACCTTTCCAGCCAACTGCAGTAATTAGATGCGTAAAGGTCCAGGGAACCACAGAGTTGGATTTTTGAAGGCATATAATGGTCTGTGTTACTACTTTGAAGATTCAAAGGTTGCTATTGCTGCAGGTGGGGAAGCGTATAAATTCACAACTGTGCTGCTTCCACACCATTAATGAATATGAAGGAGCTCCTAGAACTCTCCATTTTGAAATATCGTAACAGAGCAAAACTTACATGTCCTTAAAACTACAAGATGAGGAAAAGACTCTCTTGCTCCAGGAGAAAAACAGGCTGTACAATTTCATCTGAAAAAACAGTGATTCTGCTAAAGCACAAAGATTCATTATTGCAGAAATGCTCTGTGCTAACATGGCTCAGTCTCTCCCATTATGAAAGCCATTACCCTCCAATTAGTACACAGTGGTCACTGTCGTTTTCATGGTTAAAATAAACTGTAAAGTTGGAGTACATTTGCCTTTATCTTTTAATCCTGCATTAATTTGTATTCGTGCTGTACCCTTTCATCTCTGTTAGCTGCAACACCAAGGTCAGTAGGGGGAGCTCACCGTTCATTTGTCAGACTTCGGGGTTTTTTAAAGTGGACTATCAACACAGACAGACTATTGGAAAGATAACATAAATCTTAAAATAGAAGACTTAATTAGAGCCTGCTAAACATACCAAGAGCCTGGTCCTGCAAACACGTGGAACCTACCAGCCTGCATAGCACAGGCTGTGAAACAACAGGGCCACTCAAGCCTTTAAGTATCACAAGTGGCAGAAAATATTTACTGGATTAGTACAATATATTCAGTAGAGCAAAACCAGTCATTGACTCCACTGAGCAAACAGTAATGGATCCCATGCTGACCCTGCTGAAATCAATGGGAATTCAGCCTTTGAGCGATGTTCTGGCTGCTCTCAAAGTCTCTAAGCAGTGCCACTTCTTAGACCATACTGGCTTTGACACAGCTGCTAGGTAAGAGGGTACAAGTATTATTTCATGGCAATTGCTCTCCAGACTGATGCAGTTATTAGAAATAAAGCCATGCAGTGAGCAGATAGAGAGGGCAGCTTCAGCAGGAGTAAAACCTTCATATTCTGGTATTCCAATGAAATTGCTGCAAAGCTTTAAATTTGATGGCAAGCTTGACCCTGGCTGTGGCAGAGCCTACCTGCATGGCGAAAGCAGCCTAGACAGCAGGGGCTCAGCACAAATGCTGAGGTAAAGCCCTTTAATCCACAAAGGACCAGCAAAAAGAAGCAAAGCTTTCCATAAACAGAAAGCACCCTGCTTGTCCAGTATTCCACACGAGAGACACAGTGGGAATGAGTTCCCCCAACACACTTCTCCCCTCTAGCATAGATACCTCCACTTGAAAAAGTCCTCTCCATCACTTCCAAAGGTCCCTGCTGTTAGTGAGACTCCTCAGCACATCCCTCCCCACAGTTCCTGCTACTCAGCAGCTGAAGAAGATTAATTGCCTTTTCCACCTGACAGTCCCAGCAGCTGCTGTGGAGGTACATGACTCATATGTCATGAGGTTTACCCAGCTCAGAAGCACTAAGGAGGAGGCAAGGCTTGATGTCCACTTCTAAAGGAACATAACACTTTTAATTTATACAATGCAAGAGTGAACAATGCCCTAGTTTATGGAGGAGGGAGGCCAAGCTGCAGATTTCAGATCCAGGGTTTGGGGTTTCTCCTTGCAGTGAGAGCTGCTACCAACCAGTTACAGAGAAGACATTGAACACTCCAATGTTTGGGATTTTTTCAGGTTCCAACATTTAGTTTTTTGCTAAGATCCATACCTGGATCTGAAATGCTCAAATCAACATCACCAGAGGTCAATTCTTTACCACTGAGATTTGAATCTGTTGTTCTAGATGCTTCAAACCTCATGCTTCAAACAAACTCAAGGCACTGAACTACCAAAAAAACACTGTATCACCTCTATGCAGCAAAAAATTTCTTCAGCGTACTGTAAAGGCAAGCACCTATGAGACAAACTAATTTGAAGCCTCATAAATAAGAAATACGGCAAGGCATTAGGGTAGTAAAGCTTGTATTGAAACATTTGGCTTCCAGTGCTAAGAATAACACAGCTTCATACTCCATTGCTGAAAAAGCACTGGATTTACAGTAGGATCTCATTTTGCTCTATTAATCTGATTGCCCCAAGCAATTGCAATAGGCTGAGATATCAAAGAATCATATTTATAATCTGTTGGTGCCAAGACAAATCGCTTTTGTTCAATTACAAGCCTGCTGCTACCCCTGGGATGTGGCTGCACTGAAAAGTGAGAAGTAACAACATGGTGGAGGCTTTCCATTCTGAAAAGTAGACATATCCTTTCTGAACTTTAATATGACCAATTTCATTTTTAAGAAAAGTATGGCTGGTAGCTAAAGACCAATAAAACTTCCATGCTGTAGGTGAGCAATAGGACCAGCTTTTCTAAAGAGATGCTGTGAAAGCATGCATAACAATGTCTTATCAGAAATAGATACAACTGCTCCTGCGATTATACATGCTTGGCACTGACACTGTGTAAGTGTTGACAATGCTAATGATGTGCTAAGAGAGCTCTAGGTGATGCTGCAGAACTGGACGATTTCTCAGTATCTGTTCACATATATATACTAACATATATCAAGCATATGATTTGGACATTACCTATAATATGCTCCACATAAGGGCTTTAAGCTATCCATAAACTTGGAGTACAAGGTATTCTAGAGAGTTTGATTCAGTCACGTCTTTGCAGGACCAGACCTTAGGATATGAATACACGGATCAGTTCCCACAAGGTCAGCAAGGATGAAAACTCCCAAGGCATCATCACTCTCGGTAACTGTCAATATGCAGACGCTGTCCCTCACGGTAACGGAAACTCCCTTCACTGAAGGTACTGCCCACTGTGGACAAGGGCACAGTCATTACAGAAGAGATGTTCTTCTGGGTCACATCTATCCCTTCCTGATCATACTATGTGCATTTGTGCTCATCTTTAGACTGTGAATTACAGAGGACTACCAGATGATTTACAGAGCTTGTTCCTTATTTAACCCAGAACCCAGTTTGCTACAGCATTTCCTAGGAAAAACTCTAGTGTAGACTCTAGTGTCTATACACGAATGTATTAACTTTCCTTCTGGGCCTTCTATTGCCTTCTCTTCAAACACATCAGTATCACCTTAGAAGGTGTCTCCATGAGCATGGGCTGAGAGCAGCTTCTCACTGTAATTTTACATAATTATACACTGTCCTCGGCTGCCGTAAACTTTAATTAAAATTGCTGTGGTGTTACGTTCTTGCATCATTATGGCTTTGTAATAATCTCATCGTAGCAGAATCTCCAGAGGCTTCTCCTGGAATCACACTACGATCGCTGTGACATTCACCCTGTCCCTGAAATGAAGCCTCTGGGCTGTGACAGCACTCTGGCACTTTACTAAGGACACACTACGTGTCCGGAAAAGAACAGGCTGGATTATTTTGCTATGGGAAGCTAGAAAACTAATCAGCAGCAAAACGGCTAAAGTCTCTCTTCACTGTTTGCTTCGTTGCCCTTTGGCTAAGCTATAAAGCATAATAACGTCTATGTCTTCTGTCAAGGACTGTGCTTCCTTGCAAAGGAGATGGTTTAATCTACCTGGCCTCTATCTTCAGGGCTTGCATAGCCAACCTGTAATTAACCGTTTTCATTCCAATACATGTCCCCAAGTACTTTGAAAACATGAATTAACTACACCTTGCAGATACCTCAAGAAGAGCATAATAGTCTTAAATTTCCTAGTAAAGAAAGTAAAGCCCAAGGGCTCTCTAACTTCTTTAGGTAAATCAACAGCAGAACCAGATAAGAACCTGGAAGTATCAGACTTTGGCACTGCCTGCTAACCACAAAGCTACTCTTTATTCTGATACATTTGTTTTTAAACCACATCACATTTGTTCTGAAAAACTAACAGTAAACCAATACACAAAGACCTGTGGATGTAGGAACTCCAGCATTGCTCACCACTGATACGTGAGATGCACAAAAAGGAAAAATATACTGGCTCTGCTCCCAGAGTTGCCCTACTGTCACTACAAATAACCATAGTCAAAAGAGAGGTTGTCTTTGATCATTATGTTTTCTGCAACCAGAGAAACATTAGTGGAACTGAAGTGGATTATTTTTAAGAAATATGCACATACCTTTGATAGCAAAAACTCCATGACAGAAGTCCTTAAAATTGATTCTTCCCAAATCATTTGGGTCCAAGTACTTTGCCAGTTTTTCCACCTAAAAGAAAAGATCATAAAATATGTGTTGAGCTTGGTGCATCATCTGTTACTCAGTTGATCTATATCTTCTACAGAAGACCCCAAGTGGAAGAATACCTGTAATGTTCACTTGAATCAGCCAACAAATCATTCTGCAAGGAGAAAGCATGTCTTATAGTTGGATTATCCGGCACATGCTCTGACCAAAACTTCTGCAGCTGGGGCACATTAATACTCTCCTATGTGGATCTCAAGAGCTTAATAAGGGGTGAATCTGTGACCTGGCCTCTCATCTTAGAGCAGGGTGCTAACAGAATCTCCTTCCTAGGAGCCCTTGCTGTGTATGCAGCTCATAGAAACTTAAACCTTAGTGATCTCCGTCCCTCTTATCAAAAGTTATTGGGGAAGGAGAAAGGACAGACAAAGATGTGCAGAACCCATAGTAGCCTCATTCCCTGAAGAATCCAGACTACAGGAGAGAAAACTCATTGGGCACTTGGGATCAAAGAAAACTTCCTTGCCACAGCAGAGAAAACAAGTTTTGTATAGGAAAACAGAAGTATATTAACAGCACAAAAAGATCTCATGTGATAAGAAGAGACCGGTTCTGTTCAGTACATTATGGAAACAAGCAATGTACTTACTGCTTATAATCTCAGCTTCACAGTTTAGCCTTTCTGATCATTATTCACCATAAAATGAGATTACACTGAATTTAAACACAGCCACCAAATTGGCATTTGCCCCAAAGAAGGTCTGGCAGATTTTTCAGGAGGGTTTTGGGGAAGAGGGAGAAAAGCAGCCTAGACCAGAGAGGCTGTTCTGTGTTGTGATGTCTAGAATAAAGGAATAGAGAAACAAGTAGCTGAAGAAGAATAAGGAGAGAGGCAGAACAGTCCAGGGAGGAGGGCACAGTGCTGGGACACCCCATCTGACTGTTCTCCTCTCTGTGATAAATATGCTGCATGACACTGTGTAAGTCCCCTCATGCTCCTGGCCTTTGCCTGTTGTACCTATCGGGTACCCTCACTGAGGCAGAGGCAGCCTTGCTGCTCGTAAGCTGCAGCACAACTCTGACCTTGATCTGGGCCCTCCAGACACCCTGGAGTATAAACAAGATGAGTGTAGGAGGCAAGGACAGCAGGCACGTAGGATGCTGCACAATCCTGGTGACTACAACGTGAGCTCAGATATGTCAGTCTGAGCAGCAACAAAAGCCCAGCTGGAAAGACATGCAACAAATGAATCCAGATGACCCAGTTTCTCAATTTTCCAGTGTTTTGTTTTGTTTTGTTTGTGTGGGTTTTTTTTTTTGTTTGGTTTGTTGGGATTTTTGGTTGTTTTTTTTTTTTTGCACACTAGCAAAACCCTAGCAGTTTCTTAAAGCCCTGCAGATAATGCACTAATGTGTGCGCATAACACGTCTTCCTTCAGATTCTCTCAGTGCTTATAAATTCTTTCTATGCCAATAAATGTCATGATCAGCCAAAAACCTCATTTAGAACAAGCAAATCTGGATGAGAAAATGACAAAATTTTTACTCACATGCAAAATTCTATGTTGCATGAGAAAGGAACAATTTGATCCTGACATTGAATCCTTTCCCATCTACTTTTCTTAGGAAAAAAAAATCAGCTCATGTAGGCAGGGCAAATAAGGAGCTGTACGATAAGTTCAGAGCCCATGAAAAGTTAGAAATCTTCTTAAAACTTTCTTATTGCAGAAGGCTTCAACAACTCAAGTCCTGCCAGCCGGGCAGTGGAGCCCAGCTGTCAGCTATCGTGCGACTCATGATCAAATTCCTACATCTGGTATCACAAGTGATTGCTGTAGCCCCACTAATTTATAGCAGCAGGAGACATGTTTCTGTTTCCAAAACATAGCCACTTCACCAGAAACTGTAGTGTGCATTTAATGCATACAAGACTAGCTGGAAATCCTTACTGAAACCATTTAAGTAGAGACACACTTGATATGGGAAAGCTGGGTCAGCGCTATCCCTGCTCACCTTCACAAACATAGATGTTATAGAAAGATGAAGCAATGGCAGAAATTCCTTTCTTCAAACTGTTTTTGGGTGCATTCAAAACAGTATAATCAAACAGGCCATTGAGGCTGGGAGCAGCAAGATTTTACAGCTGAAAATCTTCTGGACCACTGTAGTAGCTTAAATACGTAGCAGATGTGTCAGCTGGTGTAACTCAGCCTGGCTCCAGAGGCTTTGATGAAGACCGTGGTATGGCCACTAGCTGAGCATCTGTCCCCTGATGGATACAGCAACAAAATCTAATCAGACACCAGTCTTCTAGGTTACAAGATCAGCCTGTAACTCTCTTTGACAAATGGCAAGCTCCCATCACTGTAATGTAAGTAAATACTATTTCCGATGCTTGCAGGCTTGCTTTAGAGAATCTTATTTCCTGTAGGTCTCTTGCTAAGAGGCAACAAATTGTGTTTTAGGTTTTAATGTACAGATTCCTGCAGCCAGCTGGGAAGCCTCTACACTATTTAATATTGTGCTATAACACAGTAGTGTCACTGGGTGTTCCCAGAGAATCTGGCACATTACGTTTATTTCTCAAAGTTGATCCAATGATTTTAGTCTACCAGTTGCTGCTCAGCCATATATAACTACATTTTTTTAATCAAATTAAATAGTTACAGGTTATATGCCTGGGTGTGTGTATTATGGAGGAACAGAGAATACATTCACATTTAGGCCCAAGCAATGTCTTAACATAAATGAAATTATCACCTCAGCGAAGTGCTTCAGTCTCCAGTTTCCCCTAAATCTAATTTTACAGGTTTTCAATTAGATTTTGTAATGCAAATAACTAACATCAGTGCAGGAGACGATGAGGAATTTACAGAAGAGCCTGATGGAATTTATGCCACTAGTGTTCACATCTTCAACCAGTGCTAACCAACACAGCTCCCAGCACAGGTCAGGGGCTACAAGGGTTTTGATCAACTGGGACTACATTTAGATGGATACTTGCATAGAGTTTGTGCATTAATATACACACATGTACCGTACATAAAACCCTATATATTTGCACAGTTTCAGGCCTGTAATGCCCTTGATCATGCATTTTTACCAAGTAGCTTTCTGGGATAAGGCAAGAAGCTCTTCCTAGTTAATTCCAGACTGAAGGCATTGCTTAAAATTAAGCTCGATTTCAAGCTGTGACTAAATAAACTATGCCATCACAGCTACCCATAAATCTTCTCTGCTGTCTATACTATGTCAACCATCCTTCTGCTTCACTTTGTAGAGAAATAATGTCCTATCCTCCTCCTTCTCAGAAAGGGTTGGCTCCCAGCAATTAATCAGAAGTTGTAATGCTTATTTATTGCCTTGGGAAACGTTAAGAGCTTGTCAGCCTAACTGCCAGGCTGCATGACATCGAAGCCTTTTTTGCAGCCTGGGCTTACGGCTATGGTAGCCTGCTAGCAAACGAGGAAGCAGCAGCCTTTCAGCCCTGTTAATGGAATGGGCAATGCAGCCTGTTTTTGCACACATGGAATACACAGGCTGCACCAGTCCCAGGCACAGTCAGACTCCTGAGCCCCCTGCATCTCTGGTCAGTGCTGGGTTCTGCCTCCTCTGCTGATCCCATTGCAAGGGACACAGGACTGCAAAACCAACCGCTGCCGAAATTCAGTGCTGAAATAACCATGTAATGGTTGTGATACCTACAGGCAGCAGAGAGAACACACCATGTGCTCCAGAGCTTAACATCATAAGCCATCATGATAAACTAGAGATGGTGTTTTGGGCTGGGGACAGACACTTTTTTCTGCATTGCTACACAGAGCAGTCCCCCACCATGTGGGACAGCACAAACAAGGTCTAGATTGCAGACTAGTTATTCATCGTAGGAAGAGGTCAAGGACAGAAAAAATTAGCTGCAGGCTCAATAATCTAGCCAGTTCTTTTGGCAGCTGCAAGGGTCTCTCCAATGAACCCTTCAGTAGACATCCAATAGTCTCAGAAAAAAGACATAAATCATTTTTGCTTTGGGAAACAATCGGAGAAAACCAAACCCTCTGTCCCTATTGTTTAACTTGCTTGGATGAATGGGTGATTATCCTTTCAATGCAAACATATTTCTCCACTGTAATAACAGGTCACTTCAGCCAAAGCATTAGCCTCCTCTCTGTTGGGTTTCCCAGCTATACTGCAAAGAGATGTTTGGCCCCTGCTGCTTTCTGACACATAAGAGTAGACTAGGAACACTTTAAAGAATTTCCACAATAAAAATAAAGGGACAAGGTTCAGTGTGAAGAAACAATTTTGAAATAAAAATTGACCAAGGCAGAGATGCATATTAATGAGCAGGATTAGCAGTACAAAGCAGCGGACAACAAAGTGAGACAGAATATTCTTCCACCAGAGAGCCTCTGGTTCAAAACATAAAGTCTGGATGCAACACAGAGGTGAACGGCTGAGGCGTTGTGGCATACACTTTGTAGACTAGCAGGCTGGCTTAGGTCAGGAACGAGGAAGGGCTGGATTCTCAGCTCTAAGGCTATGAGTAAATGATTTACAACCCAGCTCTCTATAGAGACTGAACACAGTAAACAGAGTCTCGGTAGGAAATCTGCCATACTAAACCCTACCCAGGAAAGAAGTGAGAGCAGTAACTGAGTCAAAAGGCCTAGACACCTAGGCTGCTGCAGAACCATCTGCTGGCTGCCAGAAACGGTAACATGGCTGAGTCTAGACACAGGAGGAGAGCAGAGGTGAAATCCTGGTGTCAGCTAAGCCAAGGCAGAAACCCACAGTCAGCCCAGGGGTTGCTCAAAAATTTACCTGCAAGGGTTTTAAATCCAGTATGCACTGGGCTCTTTTTGTGCCCACAGATCCAGTCAGCTGTGCTGTCCTTTGCTCATTTCCTTCAACAGGGGTTTCAGATGGTACCCTGCCACACAACCCTGAAGTCTAAAGTTTTCAGAAGACCTGGTGTTTGTACTGAATTCAGTGTCCTAAAAATTACAAGGAAAGGAGGGCATTTTTCTTTGAACTCCATCTAATCATTTTGTTTTACCTCTTACAAGAGGAGTGAAGCAACCTGAGGCAGTGAGCTTGCTGAAATATTACAACCTTTTTGATTTTGGTGCCATTTGGGTATGAGGAAAAGATTTCCGTTTTGGCAAAGTCATCCAACTCAGCAACTAGGAAATGTATTTCCTCAGTTTCTTCAGCCCAAAGTGTCTCACTATGTTAGCTAGAGGCACCCCTAGCTATGTTGAATTTACTGCCGAAGAGAACTTCCAGTTTCCCAGCTCTGCTCCAGTGAAGGTGTGAAAGGTCCCTTCCTACCTCCTACGTCCACACGAGAGCACCAGCTATGGGGGCAGACCCAGCCTTCACTGCAGATAGGAAATCCAGAATGCCTTGTAAAGAGTCCGTTGTAGCCATACCGCCCGGGACAAAATTCACACCTAAATTGAAGCACCAGCCATCCTGCCAAGGATGCAAAACAGGAACCTGTGACTAACTCAGACACTGCTGGAAACAGAGCAAGGAGTCAGTCACAGGCACATACCAAGGTGTGCAGGGGAGTGAAGTCACTGCAATCTGCTGCTCTACCTAGAGGCAAGGGGAATGTTTGTTAGCCTTTGTTCAAGCTAATTCCCTTCCCGGCATCACTGAGCACGCCTGCTGTCCCAGGACTCGCAGTACCTCAGAGTATGACCACTCGCTCTACGTGACCAGGCATCTGAATGACTGTTAAGAGAGGAAGGGAAAGGATTTTTGCAGCAGAGGGAGTGGAAGAAGAGGAGAGAAGAGGACAGGTCACTGACAAACCTCAGAAGAGATTTATTGAAACTGA
Source organism: Fulmarus glacialis (assembly GCF_000690835.1). Taxonomy (NCBI): domain Eukaryota; kingdom Metazoa; phylum Chordata; class Aves; order Procellariiformes; family Procellariidae; genus Fulmarus; species Fulmarus glacialis. The sequence goes on from NW_009225383.1 coordinate 60,471, forward strand.
TCTTTTCTTGCAAGTGAGTTCAATACAGGGGCACCTCCCAGCCAAGGAACCCTCTCAGGACTCCTGGCCAGCTGCCAAAACAGCTAGGTATTTTTTTCCAGCAAAGATTTTCTGACTGGAACTGAATCCTGCTTCCATTTCCAGGCAAGAAGAAACTCAGACCTCTACTGAGCTCACTTAATTTTCTTCAAAAACTGACCAGCACAGAAGAGATTTTGTTAACACAAAGAAAATTTGTTAGATTTAGATGAAATTGAGTTCTGAGGGACCCCACACTGGCTCCATCCACTGAAATCTTAACAGCAGGATTCAAGTCACAGCCAGAAGATTCCATTTGAAATAAACAACTCGTCTCCATCGTTCGCCTTCATACTGCAGGAGTCTGTGAGCACGTCTCACCCTGAAGTGCGAGCAGGGAACACCTGGGAGCTGTGAGAATGGCAAGACAAGCACTTGCAGGAAAGGTCAGGCTGTGCTGCGGCAGCGACATTTGGGTAGGATCTCCTGAAGCAGGAGCATTTGTGAGAAATCTCAAAAAAATAGCAAAAGGAGATTAAATATGTAAATGCTGCAGGGTGGAATTAGAGAGGTTCCCACATGATTTATACAGGAAGCAGCAGAACTGCATTTACCCTGATTTTAACAGACTGGCCTTTTCTGCATCTGGGGAAGGGGCGTAAGTTTACACCTTCACAGTATGAAATGCAAAGGCAGGACTTGTGCCAACTGAGCAGTGCCAAGCAATGCGGCCACCATGTGTGCTGAGACCCACCCCGTCTCTTTAGCTGGTCCCCAGGTTCAGGCCTTTTTAGCATCCATCTGGTCCGGGATGTTAGAGCTCTTCAGTTAGGGTCCTCTTCAGTAAGTCATGCTCACTATTGCACAGAGCTGTTTGTTTCGTCCCCAGTCCCAATCTAGGGACTTGAGTAACAAAGCAAGAGGGACTCTTGCTGCTGCGGCTCAGGAATTCCTTGCCACGCTCCTGTCCCCCAGCCTGCTTTCCCTTTGCTCTGAAGGTCCTGGTCCTCCATTACTTCACTCTGCAGCTGGCCAGAGCCATTTAGACACCAGCAATTTTTCACCTTGCCTCCTTACAGACAACACTAGATATAGGCTTTGCTGTTTCCTTGCTTATATAAACCTCCTAAATGATGAATCTAGCTATTAATTAGTTCCCTCTAAAGGGCTACTACTAAAAACAACCTGCCATATCAGAGATGCATGGGCTAATGGGTGCTCAGGAGACCCATTAGTGCGGGATACCAGTCTCTCTATTGGGGTTTGGTAGGATTGGTCCTTCCCTGAAGCTATTTGGTGTTTGCATTCACAGACTGGAAGGAAATGTAAAACCATGATGATGAAATTTGCAGATGACAGGCTGATAAATAACAACAATACAGACAGTCTCACACTCCTCTGGATAGCTTCATAAGTGAAGCCTATACAGACAGAATAAGTTGTAAGCACCGCCAGGCAAGGTCACAAACCAGAAAAGAATATAAAACAGAAGGAAATGGAGTTACACATCTACAGAGAGGAGGACTGTCTTTTGATGAGCTGGGATATATAGATGCAGGGGAGAGGAATGAGGCTTCCCTGTGATATTCTGGCAATTCTGGGAAGAGGAGCAAGATGAGGGAAATTATTTTACATTGCATTGGAGAAACCAATACTAACACAGTTGCGGTACCCACTTTCATAAGAGATGAAAACCCAGACAGGTTGCAGAGAACTGACATAACATTCAAGTGGTGTGGAAACACATTATGCAACCAAACTTAAAGAGAGTTTTCTCTGTTTAATTTGGCAAAAGGGAGACCAAATGGTGATTTGTTACTAGGTATAAAGACTTCTGCAAGAAGGAAATTGCAGGTTCTAAAGCACTCTCTAGTCTAGCAGAGGAAAGACATAAAGAACCATTAACTGCAAATTAAAACTGAACAAACTCAAATTAAAAATAAGGCACAATTTTTATCAGCATGGTTTTTTACCCATACAAAACGGAACTGGTCTGGAACTATAAAAAGGAACTGGACTCCCTCATCTGAGGCCTTTTGAGAAGACAACGAGATATACCTGGTAGATTTACCTAGCCTAGAGTAAGTGGGTTAAAAGCTGTGCTGTCACCATTTCACGACATCACACTAGATGACCTGATGCTCCCCCTGAACCTGACCCTCAAGCACACGAAGGACCATGTTCCTAGGCACATGTGTAAGGCGTGGAAGGACAGCATTAGGAATCATGAGTCCAACAAACAGCCTGCCCTCGCCATTCAGTTCTGGCAGACCGTGTTATCGTAAATAATTCATACCACCATTCAAATAACATCATGAATTTCCATCAGCTGCTGTCTGATCCCAAAACATGCAGGAACATACATCATTGCTGGGAACAATGGCTTTGAATTTGCTTTGAATTTTGATTTCAAGCATCAATAGTTGCCCCTTGGTACTTTATTAACAGGCTTCAAGCCTGAAAGTTGGCTTGTCTGTAAATTTTCTGTAAACAGAAATGATTGTTTCAGTTTCTGCTTTAACTGGGGACACCTGGATTTAACAGCTAGAAGGCAGATTTTGGGACTGTATCCTAAATGACATATGCAAATTTGTCACATAGTCTTGGCCTTGACTTTGAGCAAATTCCTAAATCTGTCAAATCCATAATCTACTAATGGCTCCAATGCAAAAAATCTGATTAAATTCAAGGGAGTCCATTCACTGTCTTTCCTGGGTTTAGCATCAACACATGGAATTGCATCTTCTTCCAAATATGAACTGGGTCCATGGGGCCTTGGTCCAATGGGAGAAAAATATCCACCAGTTACCCAGATGGACAAAACATCCATGATGTGGCATTTTGCTGAGTGTGTGAAATGTATCAGTGAATTATAAAGCCACAGAAAGAAAGAGGTAGTTTCAGAGGCATTGCAGGTGGTTGAGTGCAATCAAAGGAAAAAGGGAAGCTTCTAGTGTTCATGTGTTATTAATGCCCTGCGTAAGCATCACCTTGACTCAGGTGGGCGACAGATGGGGAATGCAGTTGAACTACTGAAACAGGAATGGCGGAGCACTGCAAATCTGCAGCACGCACACAGGAGGTCAGCTGCTATCCTTTAGAAATGCAAGGACAGCAAGCACTGCGCATCTGCTGAGCCGCACCTGCCTGCGCCTGGTGGAGAAGCTTTGGAGCATTTTCCAGAAGTGACAAACAGGAGAGGAGGGCAGTTAACTGCCTCTTCTCAGCTCATGGGATTGATGAGGGCAGGAGCTATGGGATTCACATCATGGCCTCCAGGGCAGGATGGTTTAACTGTCTATACTGGGAGATCCATGCTGCTGGGGAAAGAGATGGTATCCAGTGACCATGGGACTGTGACATGGGGGTCAGAGCTACAAGTTTACCAGTAGCATGCTGTTACCAGCATGACTTTATCTGCTTTGGCTTCCCCTTCTTTAAAATGGCTATGGCAATACTTAAACCACATGAAAAGGGCACTATAAAGGTGATGATACTGCAGGCAGCAATGAAATCTGCACCAAGCTGGTCCATGCTGTAGGTTTTTGGGTTTTTTACCCTGTCTCATTTGCCCACTATAGTCTGCCTTCTAATTTCTTAACACTATGGAGTGGTGTCTGTCACCTCTTAATACATCTGCTTGATTCCACATGGAACACCAGACACGTTAATGATTTGGCCCGATACAATACACAGGTATTACTAAACTCTACTGTGTTGCAATGAAACTTGCCCCACTGCGCAGACCCTTATTGTCATCTTGTTTTCTTATTCTGTCAAATAGTGTTTTATTATCTTCTGAGAGAACACATTAGGGATGGATTTGTTTAAAACATTCTAATAGTCAAATAAGCTATTAAGAGAACATAATACTCTGTGAACCGCAATGAATGTGTGTGTGTAACAGAAATCCAGGGAGTGCCAGGAAAATTGATGCTATGACTTCTGTTCTCTATTGAGAAATCAATTGCAGTCTTTAATACACATGACACAAACCTCATTTGGGATAATAACAAATACAATTCTTGCGATATTACATACCCGGATTTTGTAGTTAACATCCTTACAGTTAGGATTTCCAAACATAGCTGAGACCCAGTAGTTATAACACCTAAGGAATCCCTTCTCTTACACCATATATCTCACTGGCTAACCTCTCTACATACAGAGCAAAACATTTTATGACCACAGAGAATCACCAATAAACTTTGAAACAGAGTGCATGTAATAGCTCTGAATCTGACCACACCTGAGAAAGGATCATTGCCTGGAATCAAGAAGTTTTCAGAACTTCCTCAGAGCACACATCCCGAAGAGGCTGTTCACAGCTGCAGAAACTACTTTCCCCCATCCTATCTGCAAGCCAGAGACAACCAAAATCCTGGTTTTTCCTCTGTCATCTACACCTTTGGATGCATTAATTGCTTATACAGACAATACCACTAGAACAGTATTTCTCATTTATTTTGTCCCTCCTAATGTAATGTAGCAGCTGACAATGAGCAAGCACCAGAATCATAAGACCAACACCTCTCTACAGTAGACTGCCCCACCATCCATGATCCCGTATGTGAGAATCTCTCATTTAAAGTTACTTAAAGAGAGCTGATTTGAACAGGATTCTGGTTCCCTCCTTCCCTCTGATGCTGTGTTGCAAAACAAGACATTTGGCTGGGCCCACCAATCTTACAACAGTCTATGGGGAATCCCACACAGTCTGAATACCATGGGAACAGAGAGCAAGGCTAAAAATATGCCAGAGCCATCTGTTCACTCTACAGTGATTTTTTTGTGTTGCTCTGGAAACAAAGGGTTAACGCGTTGAACTGTTTTCCTAAAACCACTGATTCATTCACTTGCTAAAATAAGCAGGGCTGCATTAACACCTTCTCCTCCACTTCTACCAGAACTGAAACCAAGGCTTCCTGGAAAACAAGGCTGTTAGCAAAAGCTGTGACAAGCTGAAATGACGCACAGCCCCTTATCGTCTCATTCATTAGCATAAGTCAAATAGCATAAAATGGTCAGATCTCAAGAGATGCAGTAGGCGATTGGTCATGTGGGTGCAGCATGCTTTGCCTTTAAACAACAAGGAGGAAAATGTTTGGGTAACATCAGGCTTATCTACAAGTGATGCAGCATGGATTCATTTCCAGAGAAAATATTCTTCCTCTCTGCAGCTTGTGGTGTGTGTGATCATGCTCATCAGTACATAAAGGGAACTTACACAGAATAATGGTTTTCATGGCTTCCAGTTGTGAGACATCAGCCAAATGGATCTTCTCCAGGAGTAATTACCATTTTTTGAAGTAAAATGGGGAGAGAGGTGGGGCACACAGTGCCAGCAGATCAGCCAACGCTTTCTCAGGGCCTTCCTTGCTGACACATTTGCAGTCACATTTTAATTGAGGTGTTATCATATGCAAGGAACAAACAAAATACCAAAGACAAGCTGGAAGAGGCTGGAGAGGATGGGGAGAAAAGAGCAAGTCTGAACCATGACTGGTAGGTAGGTCACAGCATGCAGCTCAGACATCCCCTATACCAGTGAAAACATAGTGCCCAAAGCCAAAGAGAAGCTGCAGAAAATTCACCAAACCAGACCCTAAAGCTAGTGCCAGTGCTACAAGTGTGCTCCAGGCTTGTGCTGAAATCCAGACAGTGACTCCAGACTGCACGGCTTACGCAAAATCAGAACAAGACACTTTTCTGCCAGCCATATGACGGCACTTCATTTGTTTATCTCTGATTCACAGGTCAAGAACATGGCTAAGTGCAATGGCAGACTCCTGAGATACAGTATCACCCAGTTTTGTCAGCTGTATCACCCAGGACGTCCGTCACCTGTAACATCCTTACAGGGTGGATTTCTAGCCTCAAAAATACAAAGCAAGAATTACACTTAGACAGTCACTTCTCTTGACTGTGTGCTTTCATTGTTACTTTCATCTCCTTAATGCATAAAACTAACCAAAAAATTTGCAACCAGAAGACAGCACTGTTTCACACACAACGTCCACTTTCAAAAACAATTTAGATTGTGGTCTGAGAGCCAGCCAGAGACCTGCCTAGGAGTCTGCCCAGGGCAGCACAATTTGGGCATCCTCAGCTCTCTCAGCCTGGTCTCCTGAAATCAGTTTTGAACCCAGCTGTTAAAAGGGAATGTGCTCGGCTTTTGGCATGCGCACAGATATAGAGGATGAAATGTAGGTCTTGAGATCTGATCTCAAATGCAAACGCCTGAGCAGCAGTCCTGAAATTAAATTGAATGAAAGAAATTTCACAGCAAATTAATGCTTTGACACAAATCCTGTGAGGAATGAGTATTGGATGAATCCAGCACAGGAAGACACACATTAGTTAAGATGACAAACATCAGGCAGAATGGTATGATTAAAGGAACAATCTTCCACTTAGCTGAAGAGAAAGATGCTTAACCTTTCAGAAAAGTGTGGCTGGGAGATAACATCCTTCCCCAAAGAAACAGAGGAGGAAATGTGCAGTAAGTATCACTCGCTATGGTGGGGTAATTACCAAGTCTGAAATGAGGTTGACAGGTTTGAACAGCAGCTGACTCCTCTGACGTCAAGAGAAGGGAAGCACACATAAGCAGGCTGTGACAGCAGTGGCAGAGCACAAGTCAGGACTGCTAATGCTGAGAGAGGATAGCAACGAACCCCACTGAGAGCAAAGCTACCAGGGGCTGAGGGAAGGAGGGAGTCCCTGCTCGCACAAGCAGACAGATTCCTGACCGTAGCACTCATACAGCCAGCAGTGTTAATCTTTTCTAATTCCCCTGTGCCTTGTTGCAACTGCCAGCTCCACGCTATGTAAAAGCCCAGAAGCCCCCTCATACCTCCTGTTCCCTTGTCATGGTGTCCTGTTTTTGGCTGGGATAGAGTTAAATTTCTTCCTAGTGCTGTGGTTTGGATTTAGTATGAGAAGAATGTTGATAACACACTGATTTTTGTAGTTATTGCTAAGTAGTCTACTAGTCAAGGACTTTTCACCTTCCCATGCTCTGTCGGTACAAAAGAAGCTGGGAGGGAGCATAGCCAGGACAGCTAACCCAACTGGCCAATGGGGTATTCCATACCATATGACATCATGCTCATGGTAGGAGGCATGATCCAGGAAGTAGAGATCGCTGTTTGGGCATTGCTTGGCAGGTGGCGACCAACTGCATTGTGCATAATTTCGTATATTCTATCATTATTGTTGTTGTTGTTATTATTATCATCACCATTTTCACTTCCTTTTCTGTTCTATTAAACTGTCTTTATCTCAGTTCATGAATTTTACCTTTTTTTTTCCCCCCGATTCTCTCCCCCATCCCACTGCGGGGGGGGAAGTGCGTGAGCGTCTGTTTGGTGTTTGGCTGCCTGTCGGGTTAAACCACAACACATGGACAATTCCCCCATACAGAAATGCATCATTCAAACTGCAAAAGATGAAATTTTCACTGTATAAAAATTACACGTAGATATCCACATTGCTCTTTGATCTACGCTGGGAAAGACATTAGAAGGAATGATAATTAGCCAGATGAAGTACAAAGCCTCTGTGCATAGAAAATACATGCTCTTTCCAGCCTTAGAAGCGGTACAAGGGTGCTTCATGTTACAGTACTTCCTATACTCTGCATCCTTATTAGCCGTTACAGTCTGGTTGATATTAGTACTTCTTAATTGTTAGAAGGCTGAATGGAAGCAAGATCCAAAGCCTAAGACAAAGGGAAAGGACATAAAGGTGCACAGCTACAATGGAATTGTACTTTTGTGTTTTAGAAGTGTGCCCAATTCAACTGTTATCAATTAGTATTGATATTGTAAGAAGCTCAGTGAGGGACTGGACCCAGTATTCTCAGTGCTCTGTACACACTATTGAAAAGATAGTATCTGACGCAAAGGTAATTTTCTCTGCTGGCATGTGATTTTACCTTCTCTTCTTATCCAAAAACAGATGGACTATAAAAAGTGCTGGGCCCAGGGACTATGCAGGAACGGCAGATTTTGAAAGAGAGATTTGGCTAGTGGAAAAACCCTACTCTCCTGAGCAGAAATATGAGCTGGGCTGTGGCATCACATATGGAATCAGGATATTTGTGCATGCGTGCCCCTGTCGATGTGCTGTGCACCTTGGTCAGTGTGCACCAGGTGTGCTGTCCCTGGGATCACCCCACGGAGGACACCAGCTGGCTACAGCACCCCGCTTTTTAGCTGAACAGAGACACCACCCCATCCAACTTTCCTCTTGTACACAAGGGACCAAGCCCACAACAGAACAAATAATAAACAGTAACAATACAGCACTTCATGAGCCAGAGATTCAGCTGGTACTCACTAGCCCTGTGCTCGCACCACCCTTTGGTCTACACCAGGAAAGGTAAGAATGGTTCTGTGATTACTTCCATCAGCTGAAAAATAGCATCTCACAGGCTCAGGTAACCAGGTCAGGTCACTGTTTCCAGTCCAGCTGTCAGTCAAGATAATAGTAATTCAAGAGGCATTTCTGTCCACCTGTACGAGGAACTGTGACCGTTCATGCCTGTACACGCAGCACAGAAGTCCACAGGGCTGTTCTGTTGTGTGAAGTTGTTTCCTCCTAAAGCCTTTTAAGAAGTTACTGTTTTGGTCCTGCTCATTTCTACTGCTGCTTTTTTCAACCAGCTTTTAGTAGGAATGTAGCTTGCATATTCTGCCAATGTGTATACATTTATAATCTCTCAGTGGTATATGTTGATTTATTTTTTATATCTGTTGATGCTTTGTGTATCAGTATGTGAATTCATTTTTCCCCACATTAAAATCAAACCAAACCGCCTGACTAAAAAAATAGTAATTTTGATTTTTCCAGCTACTATACATTCCCTGTAGGTATTATGACAACACATCACCACAGAGTCCCAGACAGTGAAAATGAATTGCTTGGAAAGTGAAACCAACTAACCCTTTCACTGTAACAACAGAATAGGCACCGTTTACAGTGAATCAGGAGAGCTTCTCCTGAGATGGACCTCCAGAAATAAGGTAAGAATCGGTCACTGGAGCTCAAATTATCTCCAGTGTAGAACATCCCCTACCCACTGCCAATCAGACTGTGTGCAATTCTGCTTTGGAATATCTATACAAGAGGAGAGTGGACTAGTTTATCCTTTTCACTGTAGCTCACCCCAATTCCAGGTATAATACATACAGTAAAACATTATTTCTAAACTAGCTGAGTCCCTTTAAAAATCAGAGTAGGCACTTACACCCCCCTCTCGGCCTTTCAGTTCACAGGCTCTTCTTCGCTTCAGTTACCAGTTTAAACGCTCTTGACGATTTATTGATCCCCTGTGAAATCCCTAAATAGGCAAAAACTGATTACTGTGTATTTGCCAGACCTTTCACAGTGCAATTTCTCTCAAATATCAGAGCTCCTGCTGCTGCTGCCTTCTTTCAACCTGCCAAAACTGCGCTTGTATCTATTTTCCTCCAACATAAAGATGTCTTGTAGGAGTTACAATCAAGAGGTGACAGAATGCAGAAATCACAATAGATTTATACTGCAGGGCCCTCACCCAACTGCATTTCACTGCAGTGTTAGGTCTGAGAAGCCAGTCTACCGCTAACAGCTAGACACCTACCAGCCACAAGAAACCACTACCCCTCGTGCATTTCCAGGGGCACAGTTTCTGATGTGCGTTATCTGCAAGTGCTCAGAAGATACTTGTTACAGTAACAAGGATGTAATTTACCCTTCAGTGATAAGGCTCAGCAAAGCCCTGTAGCAAAGGTAGATGTACGAAACATGAGGTGGGATGCTGAGAGCCTGAAAGAAAAAAAAGGAGCCTTCTGAGAACACCTTTCACTGGACCAGATCAATAAAGGAATCCTCACTGAGCACTGTGTCGTCTGTTTCCTCACCACGAAGTAAAGTAGATAGTTTCATGATTTGTAACCATCTCGAGTTAAACAGCCAGCCATTTTTACATCTGCGCAGCAACGGCAGTGTCTATCTGACACTGCTGATTGTGGCCTGGCGTAGGAGGGCTCCCCACAGAGAGGGCTGATGGACTGATTCTGCCTAACATGGTCATGGACTGGGTGCCTTTTTGTACATATTTTCTTAAAATCTCTCTATGAAGACTCTGATGCCGGGAGGTGGGGAACCTCGGGGCTGCAGCTTGGTTAATATATAAGGAGAAACGCCAAAGGAAAAATAAGCCGGTGCCAAAACGCAGTGCTGGTGCCTCAGTAACAGCAGGGAGGCACTCCTACCCCCACTGCAGTACCTCACCCTGCAGTCCGACCTGCCGAATAGCCAGCAGCTGCCATATCTCTTAATCGTACTGGTTTGGAGAGGATCCGTGCACTTTTTGTATGAGTAGGAATAACAACCTCGCGGGCAAGGTGTACAGATATTACGGAGATGGGCATCCTGCCAACGCTGACTCTTGGATGGACCAGAGACAAACACAATGTCCTGGACAAATTGCACCGTGTCTCCCACGTGGACAGTTCTCTGCGGCTGTCTGCGTAACTGCAGTGGGCTGGAGCTGCATGGCCTGCCAAACATGGGAAATGTGGAAGCGGTCCTGGAGATGCTTTGTGGTGTTCTGGGAGCAGTTTGGATGAAAGGTGATCTTGGGCAATTGCCATTCAAATACGTATATCTAAGTTGAGTCACAATACAATGTTGCACCTGATGACAGCTCAGCCTTGCTGTTCTTTCTAGGTGTAAATTCACATTTCTCATAAATAAAGATTGATGCATTTTTACTAAATGATCAAGTGCTGACCAGATAGGGAAGCAGTGAGGAGGGCATAGAGGTAGTGAGGCAGCCATAGAGCCATCACATCATTAAAAGCTCACATCACACCAGACAGGGTTAATAAGGGTAGGGAAATAGATAGGACAGGGAAACAGCTCCCTTAGCACCATACTAAACCTGACCTTGAACAAGCCAGAAGCAATGGATTTGATGCAGGAACCACTTGTACTATATTATATAATGAAAGTCATGCTAGAAGAACTTAATGGCTACAAAATCTATAAATCACCAAAACCACAGGGAGGTATTTAACTCTGGAAAGTGCTTTTGCAATAAATGTCTAAACCTTGGCAAACAACACTTAGCCCCTTATTTGAGAGATGCTGGAAGGCATCATTATGATGTGGGACTTAAATCAAACTTGTCTCATACTAGGACTTTAACCTTCTCCAGATGGGTATCACTTTCCAGTGGCCACCGTCATTCAGATATGGTCCAGCAGTCAGCACTCCCTATACTACAGGACATACTCCACCTTCATTGGTCCAGAACGAATCTCTTTACAGCCAGGTTTGCCAAAGCCTCATTAGGCAGGACCAGTACAAAAGTGAAGTGTTGAGAATTACAAATAGGCACCTGTTTTGAACCTTCATACTTGCTGGTCTCAGCAGCTGTGTGTTTTTGCTCAGTGCGCTCTTGGTTTTGGACTGTCTATCATCCTAGAGTCCAGAAATACCAGTACAGACTGTTGTTCCAAACCTGCATACAAAGGGTATCTTCAGCTCATGAAACAGGAGTTCATCACCTCCATTGCTTGCAGACTTAGATGGGATGAGGAGCCACAGAACATGACACATTACTTCTTGCCCAGAGTTTACAAAATGGTTTTGCTCTTCACTGTAATAGGAATCCCTCTTTAAAAGGACCATCAGGAAAGCCTTGCAAATGCCTCTCAAAACACAGCGACCAAACCAGAGCCTGCCCAGGATAAGTCTCTGTGCAGGTATCTTTGGTCTCCAAAAAAGGAGGCTCCATGTCTCTTTGAAACAGCATCAGCACAGCTCTTTTATGTAGTTTGCATCCAGCAATGAGATCAGGGGAAGCACCCAGGCTCGACAAAAAGGAATATTTTGTCAGTGAAAAAAAAGGGCACCATCTATCTGGCCAGCAGTCAGAGAGCCATGAGCTGGCAAAGGAGACAATTCCCCTGCTCCAGGGTGGTTTGTATCTTGATGATAAACTCTTGTGGCTAAATTGCTTCTGGCTCCCATCATGTGTCTCACTGCTCCCTTTTTTTACACTGCTGCACTGGTGAGAATTATGGAAAGTTGCAATAACTGAATTACGGCCACATTTGCAGATAATGATGGCAAGGCCTTTTAAAGGCTGCTGCCCTAGCACATGCTTTGTCTGGGATAAAAATGAACAAATAACAATAATTAAACAAAATAAGAATCTTAGAGCATAGTGCACATTGAATGGTGCACCATTGAATGGTAAAATCAGCACCAGCCAGAGGTTAATCTTCATGCCAAAGAAACAGAAGGTAACATTCGTACAAAGGGAAGAAATATTAGAAAGTAATGTTGTGTCCTTGTTACTATCAATTTTACGGAATGTGGGTGAACAAAGGACTCGAGAAGATGAATGGCAAGTGCTGAGCTCAAGGGAAGCTGCAGAGTTTTACCCTGAAAGCCTTCCACCAACGAAACTCAGCCTAAAGCTGCAAAAACAAAGGCTCTTTGTAGGCCTGCTTGCTGGGCAGGATGCCATGGGTTGGGAAGTAAGCAAGTGCTGCCCACCTCACCAGCGCCTTCAGTGTCAGCACCAGAGGAAGACGGTCAAAACTCCTATGGGTTAAAAGATCCCCACCAAGCCTTGACTGCCCTGCTGGGGGGCACTATAGCAGATGAGGCTGTATTCCAGGGACTATCATGAGTCCTGGGACACAGTGAGAGGCAAACAGCCAGGATGGATGCACAGTAACACAAGTGTAACCCTGCGCAGGCCAGCTGTGGCATGGGGCCAAAGCTCAAAGAAGTGAAGAGGAACCTATCCATTGACCCGAATACTTTCTGGTCAGTGTGCAGGATCAGCAGCGAGGATAAGCCAATTAATAGCAAGTCCTTTTCACCCTCGGTCAAGCTTCTCACAGTCAGCAGCACTCAGCAGGAGAAGTGAGACTTACCAAGGGATTTGACAGAGATCACCAGCTTTATGGAGCTCTGTCAGAAGTTTTGCCACGTATCAGGAAAAAGCTGCAAACTGCAGACTCACTTTTCCAGTGTCAGATTCCTGAAAAACTGCTTATCTGTTCATGATTTTCTGTTGTTTCTCTTGGCACTGGAAAAAAACTTTTCCTATAACATGGGATACTCTGTTTCTAGGACATTTCCTTCCTGCACTAGCTCTCTAAATTTTACGTTCTTGTATACTTGACCTTTCAGAGTAAGCTCTAGCCTTTCTCATCTGGTTTTCAAGTATTTTCCTGTGCCTGTATTCCAGGATCAATTACTCAGTTAATTCAAACAGGAAAGCCTACGCTTGCTCCAAAAGACACTTGCTATGTGGGCTATTAATATCTTACTGGTCATATAATATAGATATAAATTTAGGGATAATACAGCGTGCTGAATTAAAGCCTTGCAGACCAAAGCCTTAAGAGCATCTATGAATCAGGTGCAGGCGATTCAAGGTTTCTCATCCTGGCCATTCAAACCTAACACAGCACCTCTAAGATGTGGTCTGACGGTTCATTTTATGCTTGGATACACTACATATTGACAGCAAAGGGAATCTGTGGCAACCACAGCTAGATCCGAGTCGCAGGCCAGTGCCTCAGACAGAGTAGACAATCTGTCACTCCTTGAATAATTATCTGCTCAGAGAAGAATATAATATGATGCTGTTCTCAAAAAAAATCACACTCTCTTCCTGTTGTCCTTCCATGATAGTTTAAGCTGCATACACTGACTGCTCATCTGTGGAAGTCTGCAAACATAGCTGAGGCATTTACTGCCCCGGGGTCTTCCTTCTTTATCATTCAGAACCACAGCAACACCAACAACTTCTTTCAGAAGAGACAAGAAGCATCACTCAAGTCCATAATGCCAGGAAGCTGCCCCTGGAGGGAAGGTGAGACTCTGAAGCTTTAAGAGCAAAGGGGTGGGAAATAAAACTTGGAAGGGGAGAGGGATTTCTCTTTCTAAAAGACACAGCAACCCAAAGTGCAGTCAGATCTCATCTGCACTTGCACTGCCTCTGTCTGCGTCAAGCAAGCATCCATACAGCAGGGTGCTCCAAGCTTCTTGAATCTGTGACACTGGAAAAATATCTGCAGAGAATAAGAGTTTTCTATACAATTCCTGATGTGTTTTTCTCTAGTCCCTACTGAACTTAACAACAAACCTCTGTCATTTACAGAAACAGACTTTTTTTTCCCCCAAGATGCTGCTGTTGAACTCACTGAAGCAAAACTCTCAAAGTGCATATAAAACATCTAATGGCAAGGATGGAAAAAATCTGCTCCTTGTCTAAAAGGCCATGGTTTAGCCTGGGTAGGAGCTGCTGGCCCTGCTCCAGAATGAGCATAAATGGTGTAAAGGGAACTCTGCCTGAATAAAGAGCTGCAGACTGAACTCCTAGGGAAAGCCAACTCAGGCTGTTTGAGTACATTAAAGGAGGTCAAATGTTAAGTAAATACTCAATTAAGGAAAGAAGGCAAGTAATTAGTAAGGCTAATTCTGTGCTGAAATGGTCTGGATGGTGCACACATACACACTCATCCCAGCACCTCCTTCCATACAAAATAAGACTCAGTTCTTGAAAGAGTAGCTCAGCTTTCAGCAGACCTGGGTTAAATTACCAACTCTGCCACTGACTCAGTGTTTTCATCATGGGCAGGTCATTAGTTTCATTGCATGTCCACTCCCCAAACCCCCAGGACAGTGAAAATAAGTACATACCGACTAAGACACTTAGATGCTACAGCAATGAATCCAAATCTGTGTGCATACGTAGGTTTGTATACATTAAACTAAGTACTCGCAGCCATTACAGCACTCCAATAACTTCTAAGAGGTCAAGCAAATGCTGCCTTGTCCCTAGATCTATTCTTAAAATAGGTCCTGTGTGAAGGAGTCTCATTACTAAAAAATAAAATGGTATTCCACTTCAGGCACTGGAACAATACTACAGTGGGTAGCTGGCATACATCACAGATGTATGAAAAGAAGCAAATGCCTTATGCAGTGTTATATAAAACCCATTAGAAACACCAAGCCTGGCTGGTTTGAACCTATTTGGCCTGCACTCTCATCTACTGCAACACAGCTCTCACAACAGACATGCAGAGGGGGAGAGATTCTAAAAATAACCAGTGCAGGGAAAAAAGAAAGAGAGAGCGCGATGAGGAAGAAAACGTTTCTTTGGCCTGGCTGACAAATTGGGCAGCAGCTCACAACGCCCAAGGAACTCTTGGTTCCAGTCCTGCTCTGTTAGCAACCCTGCACTCCCTAATGTCTCGGTGGCAGACCATTTATGAACACTTAACATGGCCTAAATACATATATAAGACATGCAAGAAGGCATTTTTTCAGTCTGAGGACAGGCCAGAAATCGTCGCAAATCAGCCAAAAGAAAGCTCTGACACAAGACAAAATCTAGCTGTCAGTGAACTGATGTAGGACATCACCCTGACGCTAAGTCAAATATACATCGCTGCTAATTCAGTAACAGGAATGTAGTCCCCAGCCTGTTTAGCTAGAGGTCTCTTACATGAGCTGTAAAATTGGATTTAAAAAAAAAAAAAAAAAAATCACACTCACATGTTGCCCTCTGCTTCCCCAGAACAAACCACTCTGGGGAAGCCAATGCACTCTTGGGTGCAAGCTTTCCTCCTCTGCCGGACTGTTATTCCAGGGCTCAGATTTGAGTCACAGGGTCCTGTCACAAGTTTATGGCATGCTGGGAGAAATATTGTTCTTCCCCCCTTCCCACTCCCATTCTCGGTTAACTACAACATATTCTAATTCTTGCACAATTGGTGCTGCATAAGTGAAAAAGGCTTCCCGTAAAGTACTAGGAAAAGTGATGAAAGCAATGTAATTGGTCTATGTAGACTAATGGTCCCAGCACATACAGCACATTTTATACTAAGTCATAGAGGTAAGTTTATACAGTACCTGGGAACAATGTGCAAGCAGACGTAACACCCAGATTTCATCTAACACTTTCAACTACCTTGTATTTTATCACTGACATTGACTTCAGGTTACTGCTGAGAGATGAGCAGATAGGGTGAGAGCAGGAGATTAGGCATGAGATACCACTAAAGCTGGCACAGATGTACTGCATCCCAAATCCTGCCCTTGCAAACTGAGTGTGTCCTGATGGAGCAAAGAACACAGAAAGAAGTCTGGCTAGATGTGCAGATCTCCTCCAGCCACCCACTAGAGTAAGACCTGAAACACAATAGCAACACTCCCAACACTGCATGCGATTATATCAGATGCAAGGTTTAACAGTTGGCTAGTTAGGATGAGAGCAAACAACAACAACAACAAATTTTACTTCCTTTCCCATAATCAAAGGTTTTCTCAGACTCCTTGTATTATTTTTCCCCTAGTGAAAGCATTCAGAGCTATGCTGGAGTAATAGAGGATAGACAGCCTGTAGCTCTCATATAATTATCATTGTCATCTCATCTGAAAGACAACCCAGAAAGGCTCCTGCTGTGTCAGATGTACAATTAACTTGTCCTTCTCTAGCAAGGGCACTGCATGAGTGAAATGGTTGGGAGGCTCTTCTTTCTCCCAACCAACACATGACAAAGCTGTGCCCTCAGTTCAAACCTGCGAATGGCTCTAACTGTTTTTACCTTAGTCTGAGTCCTTCAGTATTACTGTGATTGACTTGTACAGAAAATCAGTTGTTATCCTATAGCCTTAGACTACAGTAAGTGCTGCAGCTCCAAGTGTCCTGCTCTGTGGATGGTATTTACACATACTTCAACCCAGGACACAGGTAGGCTGTGCAGGGTAAACCGCACTGTGCTTCTTCTGATATACAGTATGTGCACGGTCCACTCAGATTCACAGGTCTCTGCAGTACTCCATTCACAAGAAAATATGTTCAAACACGCACAGAAGCTTCAAATCATGCAGTCAGAAATGCTGGCATTACAAAATTTCATTTAATTTCATCTCACCATGGCATACAGTAAACATAGTTTGGCTTATATGATACAGCAAACACTATCTCTGCTCTTGCAGCTGATCGGATCTGTGATGTCATTTCACAAGCTCCAGAAAAGTCCCTGTGAGCTTTGATCTCACTGGGAGCTCACAGTGGCTCTCCAGAGTATCTCACTGCATGGCAGATTAATGCCCCATACTTATCCAAAACATTAGACCAACATCCACAGACAGCATCTGGACTGTCCAGTGCAAGCTATGTGCCCTGTATATGGGCTCAGCACTAATGTGGATTTTGCCCTTTACAGCTTTTGGAAATAAGACAGGGAAGCAAAGGCACAGGATATTGCAAATTCATGGCCTGTTTGGAGGAAATAACGAAGGGTGAAGTGTAAGAACCCAAGGAGAATGGAATATTCAGAGGGTCAGGTGGCAGCAATAAAACATTACACTTTGCATTACTATTGAACAGAACGATTTATCAGATACTCTCAGTAAAATGTAATACTGGTTCCACGTCCTCATGCCAGAAATAATCTTGTGTAACATACCAACTGCTGAGCAGATGGGTATCTACAGCCAGTGCAGCCCCGTGACAAAGCTACCATACATCAACTACTCCTGGTCTTCAAAAGGACAAAATTTACACACTAGACAATGTCAAGATAAAGCACTGATTAAATAAAAGAGAAAGTCACTGCAAATTCTGCTTAGCATTTTTCACTTCACTTCATAAGGAGAATGGAACTAACTCAGGACCTGCCAAAAGAAGAAAGGAAATATGCCAAAGAAATCACTACCTAGCACATAGCATACAGCCAGCAAGTTCAAATTACGACAGCAGAAAAAAGGCAGCAGCAAATCCTGTGCAAATAAGTCACCAGTAAAGATTTGGAATGAGGGAAAAGACTTTAAGCATGGGCCACTGAAGCTGAGCAAAACAGGGATCAGTGACACTAAAATCATGGAACTAATGTAAAATATTTACTCTCAGAGTGGAAAAAAATGACACAGGGCTTTAAAAGTGCTGTGTATTTTAAAGCACTGGACTGCCGATGCAGTCTGAATACTGGGCGAGCAAGGGCAGACCATACCTGTCTGTCACTGTCCCTTAACCAGACGTTACTGCTCCCGTTCATCCATCAGAAGAGCTGATCACACCAGTGCTCCCACTCTCCATTGCAGCCCAGAGAAGCAGATTCTGATTTTTAAGTCTAGAAGTCTGTGGACAGCCAGTGAGCTGCAATGTACATAGAAAAGCTCTTCCAGAAGTGGCGTTAGTATGGCAGTTCTTCAGCCCTGCCACTGGAATCTAATCCATGTTTAGTAGGGTGTGTGGAGTTCACAAAGGATGGGAGAAAGCACTCTGGGCACACCTGGGAAGACGTCCCCTGGAGCTGCTCTTCTTTGGCTCTGCTACTTTCATGCATAGCCAGAAAAGCAAGAGTATGAATGAAGTGAAGCTCTGGACCCACAGTTAGGGAGGAGGTAGACCAGGATGTGACCAAAACAATACTGATTACTAAAGGTTTCCAAAGGATGGCTGACACACACTGCTTTTTCCTGCGCAGGGCTGTGAGGCTGGAGCCAGCTGCTTAAGGACTTCTGCACAGCACAGCAGCTCTCAGCTGGGCTGGCATCCACCCCTTTGACTGTCTCCTGTGCACAAAAAGGGGGAAATTCCTGGTCCAGGCAGAAAGCTTGGGCAGTTTTTCCACAACAGCTCTTTACACCTGCATCTCTAAGAAGCAAGATAAAGAGACCTGTAAATATTTAAAACAACATTTATTAATCACCTCCTTGTTTCTTCTGTCTAATTGTTATGTAACTGCTTTGGGAATAGGGCTCCTGAGTTTTAAGCATAAACTGGTACAGCTCCTTTTGTTCTAACAGAACCATTACAGGCCCTATTCCAATCTCAGAGTGACATCAATCAGAATTTCATTAAAGCTCAGACAGTTACACCAATGCTAGAGTAATGGAGAACAGAGTTAGACCCTTGAAGTGTCCTTCAATCTAAGGGAATAAAAATCCTAAACAGAATTTGCTCATCTAATAAAATTTTTTTCCAGGTGGTTTTCCATGAGGTCACTGAAACCTCTGTTTTCTTTTATTTGTGTTCCTAGTGTTCTCAAAAGTGTCAGAGGACAGACAGGTTCTCGCCGTTGTTCTCTCTTTTATGCCAATAAAAAACAGAGTATGAAGCTTCTGGGATTTTCGGCAGTAAAGACCAAAGACAGCCCGTCTAATATGAAACATCTTTGCTTTTGTTTGAAATGATCAGTGAAATCTTACCACAAGGACAAAGATACTGAAAAGATTTACACAAGCACTCAGTTTGCATTTAAAAGTTTTAATTCAGAGCTCACAGGCATTTTGGTCCAGGTTTGGCTGAGCCCAGTTTAAACAAAATTATGAATCTTGCGTATAATTAGAATTGTGTCTTCCCTTGCTGCCACAGACATCTCCTCTTTCTGTAAAGATCTGTCTACTCTTTCTGTAGACATGAGCTAGGAGTAAGTTTTTATTCTTCCTGAGCAAGAAATTAAAGCAGGAATAAGAAGATCTGGGTTTAAGCAGTCGGTAGAGATTACAAATCACAGTTGTCATTGGTAAGAAAAAGTGAACACTGCAGAAAGATGTCTACAATAAATACAGTGGTCGCATGTGTGTTCAGCCACTGCTCATTAGTCTTCTGCATTTAGTATTGCAGAGAAATCTGCTGATACCCTTTGAGACAACATTTGCATCCTTCTCCCTTCTGCATTCACTACAACTCACCCGCTAGTATTTCTGCTGAGTGCCCTTTATCTGATTTGAAAGTGGCAGGACTGGTTGTTTGCTGAGTCTGTCCCATAATTTTAAAATCCAATTCAATTTTAAACATACTGAAGAGATACCAGGAAAGGTACCTTACTCTCTTCCACTCTACCCCAATGATTCTGAGGCTTATTAATTTTCTTTGCGCCAATTTTTAGTTCTGGTCTAACCACCATGGCCCTTGATAAAGGATGGCTCTTCTAAATATATGGCTGATCCTCTTCCCCTCCTCTTCAAGGTACTTGTAGAAAATAAGTTAGGCTCTGATCTGGCCATCCTCTGTGGACACAGGGAGCCCTCCTGAAGTCAATGGAGCTCCACAAAGGTGCAGTGATGCAAGGTTTTGCAATTCCATTGTTATTTCCATTTGTTTGAGGAAATCTCCTACTGGCCACCTCAATAGACTAGTAGACTTTTCAAGCATTCAGAGAGGAGTCCATGCAGAACAAGCCAACACTCAGGTACACCTAAACTTCACCACCTGACTTACATGTCATACTTGGCCACATTCATACATGCTCGATCTTTCCATGGAAAGCAAACATGAACTTAACCCTCAATTGCAGTATAGGATACGGTCTGACTCCACATAATGGTTGGGTTTGCTCTCTTCGGCATGAGCAACATACTCATAAAGAGCAATAGGAAAGACTGTGGCAGATGACCACACCATCTTTTTCTAACATTACAGGCTGATTTCCAGGCAATTGGTCAAGCTCTGTTCACGAACACTCAGACCAAACAGTGAAATGGAAAAGCAACTTTATGTCCACTTCAGCAATGTACGTTCAGTCTTTTTATAACAGGAGAAAATGAGAAGCCACGTCTCAGGCTCTAGCTTCTGACAACACCCCATCTTTGATTTAGGAAGAAGATGGGATGAGGAAAATGCATATAAGAAAAAGCTATTTAAAGACAGCAACAGTCATGAGAATTGCAGGTAATTTGGCCAATTTCCTGTCAGATACAGATATGACACTTTCACATAACATTGTTGTGCTGACTAAGGCATCACTGCAACAAACTGTCAAAATATGTTGACAGACCTTCATTTAGTGAATAGGAACCTGTTTATTTTATTGTTAATCCTCCTACTGTAATTCAGCTTGATGGAATTGCATATGTCCTTTTGTTCCCAATGCACAGATTATCCAACATGCAGATAAGGCCCCAATTCGAGGATGCTGTCTAGAGGAAATCCCACAGACGATGGGAACTTCACTAACAGTTCCGAACCTACACTAGCTAGGAAAGATTTAAGGGCATAAAGGTGTATGACAACAGTCACTAGAAAGACTGCTTTCCCTGCAAGAAAGACAGAACATAAATCTGGGCCTCAAAGTAGGGCTATTGGTAGCAAAAGAAAAAGAAGAGACTGACACAGGAGTAGAAAACAGACAGTAGAGGAAACAAAACATCAAGGAAAAGATCAGCAACATGTTTAGCATGTGCTTTTCACTAAGTGTGTGAACAGTTGCACAGACACAAGTAAGATTTCTCAGTCTTAGGTCTCTGCCCTTAAAATCTGCAAGACTTTACTACGAAAGTAGTGCACGCAATCTGTATACTTGGGTGAGCCAGTAGAGAGTTTCCTGCATGTATTTTCCTTTTTCTCAGTCATTTTGATTAACCTGATTGCTCTTTACCGCAAAGAGCAGAGCTCTCAGGAAACCAGGAAGTATCTATGAGGCTCATCTTAGGTGTGATGTATTCAAGCACCTTTTCTGCACCTGGGTTATTTTAAAAGGTCAGATATAATTGCAAACTTATAAAAACTCTTACATATTTTATTTTGTGGCATGTGTATGTAAGCTTCCTCACTGCTGTCTGTGATTAAGGTAGATCCCAGAGATCCTTAATAAAGCTATAAAGCAGTTTATTTTTCCAAATAAAAAGATGATTCCTATCTTTCACTTGAATTTATTTAATTTATATATTTGAATGTTTTATGCCAAACAAGAGGAGTCAACGGCTTGAGTCACAGTGGCTAGCATTGGACTGTTGGCAGCTAGAGCCCCCAGTTTAATCAGAAATTACTGCCAAGGAACAGACAGTGTTTGTTTCCAGACCAAATAGGTTGTCAGAATATTTTGTGTTATCATTTACTCTGACAGCATTATCTCAAAGTGTTGACTCAGACCTGCCTTGAAGATATACTTTGGAACATCTTGATCAGCGAGCTAATTTCCTTTCCAGCCCTGCTCTGCTATTCAGAATCTCACCTTGCAGGAACGCTGAGCAGTCTAGCCCCAATTCAGCACAACTGCACAGCGTGTGCTTCAAAGGAAGAAGCATGATCTCAGGGTGTTCCTACCTATTCCCAACTGCCCAACAGGACAGTTTTCTGAAAGAGGCCACAAATAGTCCTGCTGAACAGCCAAGCATGCACGTAAGTGCCAGCTAAAAATTTTGCAAGTTTCTGGTTCTCCATTTTCTGTTTCCTAGCCTTATTCCCTTAGAGTTATCTCTTGAAGAGGTAGCCCTTGGCTCATCAGGAATATTATGTTATAGCTTTGGAAGACTGATTTCATAATATCTCAGCATTCCCGACAGGTGTCTAGCCTAGCCTTAAATATCTTAAAAATTTCACAGCTACTCTCAGCAGCTTCTTCCATCACTTAGCTCTCCTTAAAGATAATAAAACAGAATCAAACAATAAATTAACCTCCTTCTGGAAAAACCCTGTGGCAGTGAATGGAAATGATAGAGTTCTACTCTGCTTGTAGAATTTAATAATGAAATGTACTTTTCCTGTGGAATTCTATAGCATGGTTAAAACCTTAGAAAGCTGTCATTTTTTACATCCCTTGTGTCTTCAGATTAATTTCTAGAGAATCCTGTTAAAATGGGACTTCCTGAGGGGAAAAAATAAGGCTTAAGTTCAACAAATCACTGCTGTATGCATTCAACTTGAACTTTTCATTCCTGTTCAACAGAAACCATCAATGCTTTTATCTTCATACACCTAGACCCTACTAACATCACTGGGATCTGAGCACATACCTAAGTGCTTGGTACAACTGAAGCCTATGTTTTTTCATCTCATTCATTGCCTTTATCAATGGTATAAATTCTGCCACAGGTATCAGGCTATCCATCACTGTCTGACTATACTTACGCAGAGGAGGAGCAGTTGTGCAGGCTGTACATGATTTCCTTGCAACAATGCTGCTGTTAAAGACATCTTCCCCTGCCTTTTAGAAACCTAACACCTTTTTTTTTTTTTTTTGCTTTTCTTTGTATCGACAGATTTTCAGCACAAGTAATGGACCTTCTTATCAAGTTTGTCAGCATCATGAACTCTGAAACTGCAGCACTGTACTATCAGTGAAACATCAGAAGCTCCTGGTTGCACATGGATCATCAGCTCAGCTTTGATAACAAATGTGTTTCTCATTCCTCCCTGATCTAGGAAGCGTTGACCATCAACAGCATTCCTGGGGCCAGCCATCTACTAAGTTGCAGTGGCAGACTAATGCATGTTACACCTAAACCAGACATATTCCAGATCAGCTCTGTCACCTCTTTGACTTTATTATCAGCTACAATTCAGTCTTGGCAGCGAAAGGCTGTACCAAGGAGAACTCTGCTGAGGTGCTGTATAGACCCTTTTTGATTAAAGATTTTCACAGCGCTGCCAAATCCTTCCCTCTTATGCAGCTACCTTGAACTCAGATTTTCACACTAATTCTATGGAGGGCTTTTGCAAGAAATCTCTATTGCAAGCAAAAATAAACTATCAAACTTAAAACACTTCACAGCCATGTTGTAGGCGATTCTTAACGTGGGTAACTTTGTACAGCATCTTTATTTCCCTTCCCCTCTACTCTTATGAATAGTATTCGAAAAAGTAACAAATTAGGAATTAATACAGGATGCTGAGTCACTCAACAGAGCCCAGGAAAGTCTGATGCATTTCTTGACTGCTTCCTGCAGGAGCATGGGCTCTACTGTGCAAATCAATGTCATGACTCTTGCTGATACAGGTTTTTACCACTTCGAAGCGTGTATCCATTCATAAGAACCCAGGGGAGCTGTTGTCTTTGGCATAAGCTTAGTTGATAAGTGTTCCACTAAATACCTCTCGTTACTGCACAGATTTCAGGACTGGGGAACCACCTTGCAATCAACCAGAATCAAAGATCACCTCTTTTGCAAGAAAGCAAAAAGATGTCTGCAGGAGACAGTTTCCCTGGAAACAATGTGGGCTTATATTTTATTATTTGCCCTGTGTTTGTGCCAAGAGGTTCCAGAGTACAGTGCACCCCAGGCTGTACAAACACATAACAAAGTTCCTCTCACCCTGAAGAACCCATATCCCAACTCATATACCCAAGAGGAGACAAAATCCTGAGTTTATTGAGTTTCTCAGGAGTCATTTGCAATTTTGGGTGTGCTGAACAAGACATTTAAGGGAACTGAGTTTCAGGATTACTGAGCATTTTACCCTAAAAGAAAAGCGGAGTCTGGTCCTGCCCCTCTGCTTACAGCGTTGGGGTGAGTAATTGCTCCCAGATTCTTCCGCAAGCCACTGAGAGATTTCAAATCCCCTTCTCTGTCACCTGTGCAACTCCATTTGATGTCTACAAATAGTGCCAAGAGGACAACACGCTCTGAGCATTAATACAGCACGATAAAACCTGTCTTCTAGAGCCACCAGTTAGTGTATCGCACTGTTGCTTCCTATTAGCAACAG
This sequence comes from Fulmarus glacialis, assembly GCF_000690835.1. Taxonomy (NCBI): domain Eukaryota; kingdom Metazoa; phylum Chordata; class Aves; order Procellariiformes; family Procellariidae; genus Fulmarus; species Fulmarus glacialis. The sequence goes on from NW_009225383.1 coordinate 84,955, forward strand.
CAAAGAGGAAAAAAAAAGAGGGATCAGAGCAGCACTGCTATCTACCACTCCAA